>NC_050448.1:46518293-46805793 GCF_903995425.1 Onychomys torridus
ATGGTGCAGTGGGTAAGAGATTTTGTTCTGCACACATGGACCTGAGTTGTAATCTATAGCACCCAGGTAAAAAGCCAAATATGGTTGTATGTGCCTGTAACCCAAGCTTTGAGGGGTAGAGACAAGAGCTTGCTGCCAGCCAGCCTAACCGAAAGTGGAGAGCTCCTGCTTCAGTGACAGATTCTGTTTTGAGGCAATAAGGTGGAGAGTAATAGAGGAAGGCACTGGAAGGACCATCCTGGCCTTGGTACAGGTGCCCAGGGGTACACTCACCAGCACACTCTCATATGCATACAACACACACACACACACACACACACACACACACACACACACACACACACACACACACACACACCAAGATTAAGACAATCAAAACAAAAGAATAGCAGTGCAGTGGGAAGGCAGTAGGTGGGGTGGTCTACATGGTCTACAGTGCAGCCAATGAGCATAGACTACCAAAATTTGGACATCTTCCTCTACCAGGGAACTATGTTAATCAAAGCACCAAGCCTCTTCTTTCATCTGGAAAATAGGATTAACAATAATATCTGTCTCCTGGAGTTGTTTTAAGAAATGAAAGACATGTGTGCAACATACTTAGAAGAGTGCTCCATGACATTACTGATGCTTCTAATCTTTAGCTATTGTTTTACTTATTATTATTTACAAGTCAGGTCCCATCTGATGATGCATTGAACTCAAATTGGCCACAAGAACTTAACACTAAATGGCTTTAATCTTTAAGATACACACCCACATTATTCTTAATCAAGAAGGTAAGTTACAGAGTAGTCAATGTTTTCAATACAATTTGTCCTTTCAATAACATAAGAAAAGAAAGGATTTTCAAATATGTTACTTTGCTCAAATAAATGTTCAGGAAGAACAGGGCTCCCTCCTTTCGGATGACGCTAGCTTGTGTCAAGTTGACATAAAACTAGCCAACACAGACAGTAGCTGAATTTTGACAAAGGAGAAAGATAAGACTTAAGCTGATATTTCCCCTCATTTCCTCCCTTTAAAAAAAAATCAGAGAGGCAGCTTCACAAACAGTCTTGCTCTTCAGGATTAAATTGCATCCTTTTATGCAACAATTCAGTCATCAAGCACTTCCTGATGCTTGCACAGCATGAGCTAGGCCATGCACGGATGAGATACTGAGAAGAACAGACATGCTCCTATTGTCCGAGGACAGACATCTTATTAAGAAAAATAAAGTAAGTCTGAAAGTATTTTTAATAAATTGTAAAAGAATTGCATAATGCTGTGGCAATAAATAAATAAACAAACAAACAAACTGAAGGCCAGGTGCTCAAGCTTAGTCGGAAAGTGCTTGTCTGGCTTGTGCACCACTGTGGGTTTATTCTCTAGCAGCACACACACACACACACACACAAGAACACCACAACCATACCAGATATACATACACACAAACACCACACACACACACACACACACACACACACACACACACACACACACACACACAAGAACACCACAACCATACCAGACATACATACACACAAACACCACGACACACCACACACACATACACACACAGATTACTGAGAAGGTGCCACAATACCCCCCTGATGTTGGCATTGAAGCTGGAAAGTGGAGAAGCAGGTTGTAGATACTGCACAAGGCACACATGCCAAGCCTGTAAGACTGGGGTGGGAAGAGTTTAGCAATCTCTAGAAACTGTCTGAAGATCAGGGTCTGCTGATGGGGGTCAGTGCTCTGAGCTCCAGACAGCTGATGCAGAAGCATGGTTCCCATGGCCACCCTAAGGACTTGGGATTCCAGACAAGGGCCACTGAGAGCTCCCAAAGTGAACAAGACTGTTTAGGCAGGAGACTGGCCTAATCTGGTTGCTTTCAAAGATCCCTCCAGTTTCTAGAAGACATTTACAGGCAGGAGAAAGTTAAGCAGGAGGCACACACACAATTATCCAGGCCAGACAGGATGGATATGAGAGAAGTGAGTGGATTCGGAAGAACTCTCAGAGAACACACTGACGGACTGGATGCACGTTAAGCAGGAAAACAAGGAATTGGTAATGACTCCTGCATTCGTATTGATTATTTTTTATTAAAAATTTCTTACGTGTATGTAATATATTCACTCCATGCCTTCTCTTATCTCCTTCCCATCCTTGTCAATACTCCTCATCCCTAGTTCCTTCCCCAGATTCACGACTTTAGGGTTTTTAACTAATTTAATTTAAGCAGGGACTTCTGTGTAACAACTGGATTGATGCTATGTGTTGGAGCCTGATGGTGGCCACACCCATGCAAACACACACACACACACACACACACACACACACACTCACACACTCACACACTCACACACACACACTTCTGACCTGAGACTCGGGTATTTTTATCATGTGCTTACATGAGGAAGGCTAGAGCAGTAGGTTCCAAGATGTAAAAGTAATTATGATAGTAACCAATGGGGATGCCTGAGAAACACTGTCCTGGGGGATCCCTACACACGGTGAGCATGTCACTGTTAGCCCTCTTACTGCCTTGCCTGAGACACGTCCATCGCTTCACAATGCTGCTGAGGCAAAACACAAATAACACAGTGTGGAATTCAAAGTGCTCCCTGGTTTGGGGCCCACTGTGATCCCCGGCCAAATCTATTTCCTACGCACGGTCGCCCCTCCTTCCATGTCAGTATTGTAAGCTTTTTGGTCCCATAATTTGGCTTTTCCTTGAGTATCATTTTCTTCACTCACACCCTTAGATTTTTCAACACATTTCTTTCTCTGCCATGTCTTTCCTTCCACACCCACCTGTTGAACTTGGTATAACTCAGGGTGACAGGAATACCTCCTCTCAGAAGCCTGCCTCCCTGTTTTTCTTCTTTCTTTCCTCCATCCCTGCCTCCAGGCAGTGTGGGATATGCTTTCTGATTGAGGTAGGAGAGTATTGATTTAGAATCAGTACTGTTGCCAAGGTTCAGAGTCTGACCACATCAGTCAGTAGGTTTTCAAGGTCAGGACTCTTCCTTAGTCTCCATGTCTTAGGATTCAGGTGCGTGGTGTCTTCAGCAAGACGGTCTTACCCACAAGAACATTGGCAAGAGCATGCCACATTTGGGGGAGAGCCATTGAATCCCACTACCCAACCACTCAAGAAGCCCATACCTGTGGCCGGACTTTTTATTTAGCCAATGATGGCCGGGGGAGGTGCTATTGGCCCCCTCCCCACCCCACCCCACTATGAGTCATTCCATTCACCCCATCCTTTTACAGATGTGGATATTTCAGGAAGTTTCCACTGTCGTAGATAGAAAACTTCAATGTTTAAAGAATGGATGCTAAGCCTGCCGTGCAGGGCGGCGCAGCAATGGCCTTCAGAGGAAGTGCCAACAGGAAGGACAGGCTTCGAGGTGAATGTAAGTTGACAGTGTTGATCCACTTGAGCAGTGATTGATAGTTATGGCATCTGACTGGCCTGTGTCTAAGCAAACTCAGCAGTCCTTGCTGAAGTACAACTCTAAGAAAAGGAAGGGAGAGACTCCTCACTCAAGCTGGCCCCATGAGGACAGGCTTACTTTCTGCATCAAACACCAGAGGGAACCAAAAGCAGGCCTTAAGGAAGAAGTCCGAGGAGAAGAGGAGTGTTTCACAAAAGAGAGAAAACGTGTTCCCACTTTCTTTTGGTGGCTGGGCAGGTTTAAACAGCAACTCCTAAGCATGGGGCCATTTCACCAGGAAAAACATTACCTAGTTATTTTCACAAACCACCCTGAAGGTTTCATTCTTCAAGCCAGTGGTTTAGAACCCCCAGAAGGCTTGATGGAATGGTAAGTCAGAAGACAGATTCCTGGGGGGGGGGGGGCACTGCTCCTGAAGCCCTGGCACTGCACTGATTGTGGATGCCCAAGTGAGGAAGAGGTGCCAGCTCAGGTCAGGTGGCGGGAAACTGGTTACCTCACAAAGAGGGAAACTACAGATTCCACAAATGTGAACTGCAGGTCTGTGAATGGAGTCGGGGGAGTGGATAGCCTCTTGCTGCTCAGGAACTGGGGCTTCATATGGCAGGTCTCCGGACAGACAGAACCATGGCCGCAGCAGACTAGCTTCAGAGAAAAGAGAGGACTTGATGTTTGGAAGCTCACACTAGGCCTTTCAGAGACAACTTGACAAATAGAAACCACATCTGAAGTGTTACTGACAGTGTTAATCCCACCAGGTGAGGATAAGACCACTACCACAGTTTCTGAGCCAAATTTGAAGCAAGTTTTATTAAATACTGGCCAGGATGATGGACACTAGCCAGATCCATACCAGGGATTCCCAGAATATGGCCAGGAATTGCATTAGTCAGAGGCTTATAAAGGCAAAACCCACAAGGCTAGGTACTTCCAGTCTTCGTCCAATCAGGGCAAGCAAGTCTTAACCTACTTCCTGCCTATTTGAGATCAAGTACACTCTCTTCAGTTGGAACAACCAACCTTGTTTACAGAAGCAGAAAACATGTGGCTTGTTATCTTACATAAACAACAGCCACAGCATTCTAGGAAGTTATCTGTCCTTGGGCAGACGGGGCTTACCGGTTAGAGGTATTTTTGTTTTATAGATCTCTTAAGCACAGCGATTTAAGCTTAAAACATAATTCTAGCCCTCACAAGAGGTGTAAGGAACAATTCTCAAGCAAGAAACAAGCAGTTGTTTTGCAGATATGTGTTAAATCAAAGTCCTGGACATCTTTGTTGAGCCATTACAGATGGCAACCAGAAAGAAATTCCGACTCCGGAGCGTATTCCTATAGCCGCCACTAGCAGAGGCAGGAAGCAGTTGGGAAAATGTAGAATGCTTGCCTAACTTGTGCAAGGTCCCGGGTTCGAATTCCAGGAACACATCAGATCAAATGTGGTAACAGGCATGGCTGTCATTTCAGCTCAGAAGGTAGAGGCAGGAAGACCAGAAATTCAAAGCCATCCTTAGCTGTTTGCCAGTTCAAGGACAGCTTGGATTACCTGAGACCGTAAGTGAGAGGCAAAGTTATATTTTAAGTTTTAATTACTGTGCCTAAGAGACTCAAGGAACAAAAGTGCCTCTGATCTGCAAGCCCCTGCCCAAGGACAGCTAGTTGGAGGCTCTTGTTTATGGGAGATAACAAGCCACACATTTTCACTCCCCTGAGCAAACTTGTTTGACCCTTCCAGACTGGATGTGGGCGAGAGGTTCACAGGCAGGAAATATGTCAGGATGTATGCTTGCCCCTGATTGGATATAGGTTGGAAGTATGTCAGGACATATACTTGCCCCTAATTGGGCCTGATGGGAAATACTTAAGATGCTGCAGAACTTGGTTTGGGGCCTTTTTTTTTATTCTGGGAAACCCGAGATGGACATGGCCAGAGCCCATCCACCTGACCAGTATTTAAAGTTTTCCTGAAATATGGCTTTAAATGGCAGTAGTGGTCTTATTCTCAACTGGTGGGATTAACACCTATCGCAAACAAGGAAGAGAACTTGAGGTGGTCTTATGATTGAAGCAGGATATCTCCCCTCCTCTCTTCGAGTAATAAAATGATCATTGTCCCACTGAGGCATGTCCTCTTGTTTCTGAAAATCAAAACTGAAGGAGTTTACAGCTCCCACGATATCAGGCCTTGATAGTATTTATTGACTCAGGGGACAGCAGCATGGACGGTCTTGATTAAGTGTGGCTCCTAAAAATAAGATTGTAAGCCAAGAGAGTCTTGATGATCAATGAAAATAATGAAGAAACTGAATGAATCAATGAGAAAATGAATAATGAAAAAAATTGACCGTTGTTCTCGAAGAATATAGAAGTTGAATTCATTTTTCAACCTGTAGAAATAAGCTGAAGAAGAAAAGTTCACGGAAGTTGTCAGTTCTCAGGGAACAAGAGCACCCTAGACTCACCTTCAAAGTATAGAAAATGATATGTAGAGGACGACAGCGGCAAGGTCACTTAAAATCCACAGTAGTCTAGTGTGTGCCTCCCTTCCCCAACTATAATTTTTTGCTCCCAATGCTAATGGGAACATTTTTTTTTTTTAAGTTTTTCAAGACAGAGTATTTCTGTGTAACCCTGGCTGTCTTGGAACTTTCTTTGTAGACCAGGCTGGCCTCAGACTCAGAGATCTGCCTGCCTCCTGAGTGCTGGGATTGCTAGTGTGGAAGTCGTTCTATGACTTTATCTCTGGAACTGCCAGTTTCCAATATGGCTGCTGTGTAACTATCAGATGTACAGTTGTATATGAACAGGTACCCAAAAACCTGCAATGAAAGGAGATACTAGCCTTGGATGAGACATTCACTAGAGGTCCTGACTGATTTGCAGAATCCCAAACAACATGGATTTGGGGCAGTTTGTTGTATTCTTTCTGCCCTAAATACCTGACTCAAATAAGAGCAGTCCCACAGAAATCTTAGCATGGGAGATTTTCCTGTAGCAGTGTTCCTGTGAGGAACAGATATCTGGAAAAGTAAGAGTCCGATGACATTGAGAATGTCTGTTCCTTGGTGTCCAGTGCATCCCTGGAGATACTTGTCAGCTCTAGGTGCCAAGAAAATAGAAAAGATAGAAATGAACCTTAGGCTGGTTGTGGGGAAGCCTTTGTTCCGTATGAATGTATACTCACTTAGAATATTTTTTAATGTACTTATTTTCTTGTGTGTAGGAGGGACAGGGACAGCGAATGTGCCGAGCTGTCTGTTTGGAGGTCAAAGGCCATCTGCAGGAGTAAGTTCTCTCCTTCCATTGTGTAGGTCCGGGGACCAGGACCAAGCCTAAGTCTTTAGGCCAAATGGCGAGCACCTTTGCCTGCTGAGTCCTCTCACTGGCCCTGCATCCTCATTTATAATAATGCCACATCTATCCAGAAAAAAAAAATATCAAGAAGAGAAAAGAATAGTAAGTTAAAGCCTAGATCTGGTAGCACATACCTATAATCTAACACTTGTGAGGCAGAGACGGGACTTCCAGACGTTCAAGGTCACTCTTGTGTATATATTGAGTTTAAGGCCAGCCTATGTTATATAAGATACTATCTCATAAATACCTCTCCCCAAGAGAAAACAATGAAGTTGAACTAAACTGACGTTCAAATGGCCAAATGAGACATTTCACAGTTTATGTTCTGAAATTGATATGCCTTGTTCCTATGCTCCTCCCTCCTACCCACTCTTAGAGTCAATTTTATCCTTACACCACACATCATCCTAGTAAGTGTAAGTGCTTGTTTAAAAGTTCTAGAACAAATTTAAAACTCTGCTTATCAACAAAATGCAACACCCTTGGCCTCTTCAGCGTGTTAAACCAATGTCCTGTTGTGATGAGCTGCTGGCCCTCTTGTCCTGGAGCCCCTTTGATCTGCTCCGCCAAGAGCTCTTGGGTTCTCAAGGGGCTAGTGTTCTGACCCTAGATCTGACCTCAGAACCTTCAGACCATACTTGGCAAACACAGCCCCATCTTGTACCAACCTTGTCTCTTGCGCAGTGAATTTGGGACCAGCCTTCCCTTGAAAGCTCTACAGCTGCTACGTACTTTGCCCTCTTTTGGTGTGATGACTACATCTTTCAAAATTGAAATGTAGGGCACCAAAATCTAGCAGTCGATCATTTTCTGACTTACAAGTCAGTCACCTTTAGTGGTCCATGTCAACTATTTGATTGAAGCAAAATCATGTGAAGAAATAGCTTTAACTGTATTTAAATTTATATATAATCAGCTATGTGATTTGCAAATATTATAGATTAAAATTTTCCTTCAAAATGTGTTCTGTGACAACCTACATTTATGTTATAGCCTACGTATTTATCGGTAGACAAGTTTTCTTGTGGAATTAGCTTTACTTCTCTGTACTATTGGGATATTTTTGCATACAAAATTTTGTTCAAGCTGCTTGGTTTCTATGGCAGTAGGGGAGAAATGAAGTCTGTTTTCTCTATGAAAAAAAGCAAGCCTGGCCCATTTCTCTGCCTATGAGAATGTGTGTTTCCCTCTAGGGAGAGGAACACTATGGCTTCCTGGCCAAGTCCAACAGGTTAGTTCAGCTCAGAAGCCTTTTATAGCCTGGAGGTCTGGACTGCACTAGGCTCATTTGTAAAAATAAAGCACGGAACAGGGCTGGCATCTATTTCAGAGAGATATGCACTACAGGCAAGCTTCAAGACAGAATATAAAATAAGTGCCTTATGACCAGCGGGGTGCAGATTCCAGCTACACACTGTGGTGTAAGAGTGGGTGAGAAAGACTCCCCAGCAACCCCTAAATCCCAGGCCTGCCCAGACTATCAAGTGACAGGCAGTCCTCACAGAACAGAGAGGGACTCCATCTGTCCTTTTCTGCTTCTGGTTTGAGAACAGTGTCCACCTGACCCCCCCGAGGAGGAAATGTAACATGAATTTTAAAGGATCTTATTAATAAAAACAAACCCAGAGTCAGGAATAGGGGTGAATGCTGAAAGGTCAGAGAAATAGAACAAGCCACAGCTTCCTCACCTCTCCAGTTCCTCAGATTATCCTGTTTCCTCAAACTGGAAGCCTCTGAGTCCTCATCCAAATGGATCTCAGAGCTGAACTCCTGCTCAAAAGCCTAAAAGCTTAACCAGACTCTAGTTCCTGGTCCTCATGCCTTACATACCTTTCTGCTTCCTGCTGTCACTTCCTGGAATTAAAGATGTGTGTCCACCATGCCTGGCTGTTTCCAGTGTGGCTTTGAACTCACAGAGATCTGGATGGATCTCTGCCTCCACCAGAATGCTAGTATTAAAGATATGTGTGCCACCATTTTCTGGCCTCTATGTCTATCTGTCGGATGTTCTATTCTCTGACCCCAGAAAGTTTATTAAGGTGCACAATATATTGGGGGACAAAGTATCACCACAAGGAAAGGTAAAGGAAAAGATGGCACAGAGAATGGCAGTGTGTCTGATGTTGGCTGTCTTAATACAAGCATTTGGTAAGTCTGGGAACCATCCACCACCGTCAGTGGAGCAGGCTGAGGAACTCCTATAAATAAACACATATAATTATATATAATACATGTATCATGCACATGCAGCCTTATTTGATTCATGTTGTAGTATTTGTGCATAGATGTCAGGTCAGGTCTTTCATTTTTATTTTTCTTGTGCTTTTGTGGTTCTGTTGAAGTCTGTGCATTGATGGACTAACCAAAGAACCTAACCTATTTTCTGACAGGACAATGTTGGTGGAGAGGAAACAGTATCAGCAGAAACATTTTTCCCCTCCTTTTATCCAAATATCTTTATTTGCATAAGTTCATTGCAAAGAGTCATTGGTCTGGTTCAGTCCTCCAGTCTCTACTACACTATGGATGCTGGGCCCACACTGGAACTCCTCTTGATTATCCTGTTATTTCCATGTGTTGTGGAGATCCTGTAGCTTTGGGTCTGAGGACTGGCCCTTTCACGTGCTCCAGCAGATCATAGATGGTGTGGATGTTGGGGTGGGCCAACTCATAACCCTGGTTCTGGGCCTCGGTAGTTGCAGGGTTGGTGAGCCTGCCAGCTCTCCCCTGTCCTCACCACCAGGGTGAGCTCTCCAGCATTGCCCTGGCTAGTTCACCCCTTCCAGTGATGAGCAAGGGGCAGGACCTGTTCTCCTGCTTTCGCATCCTCAGGGTGGTTCTCCTACACCTACACCTTCAGGGCCAGCTCTACTGTATTGCCTAGGCATGGCATAGGGGCTGGGTGCTGCAGTGATGAGGGGCAGGGCCAGCTTTCCCACTCTTATGACCTCAGGGCCAAGGGCCAGGACCCCCCCACACACACTTCTCAGGTGTTGATGGGGGAGGACATCTCTCATGACATGACATCTGTCATGCTACATGACAGATGAGTAATGGGGACAGCTCTCCCATTCTCACAACTCGGGTCTGGCTCACCCACACCTCCACTGTATGCCTGGCTCTATTGTACTGCCCAGGAAAGGTGCAGGGCCTCAGCAGGAACTCTTAAAGGAGATGAGGTGTACTCCAGCTCCAACAGTACTTCCCCAAAACAAACCATATAGGAAATAACAAACTGGCCCTCTGCAAACTGTCCCAGTGAGTGAGGCTACAAATCCAGATTAACCCACCATCACAACTTGCTGCTCACACATCCACTCAGCTAACACTTAGCTCCAATCTTTTCTTCTTTTCCTCTGATTCAACAAATGTGTATTGATGTCCTTCAATGGGCTGATTGATTTATATATATTTTATATATATTTGTTGAAACAGAGATCTTGTGTAGTCCAGGCTGGCCTTGAATTACCTATGTACAGAAGGATGACCTTGCACTTCTTATGCTCCTGCCCTTAGCATCTAAGTACTGGGATCACAGACATGTATTACCATGAAAGTTTTCAATTGCCTAATATTTTTATGACAAAAGACAACTTCATGGCTCCCTGTGGTCTAGAGCTAGTCTGAATACGATCTCCTCTGGGTAGCGTTCTTTATGACTGGGCCTGCTGTGTTCATCACACAGACCCCACCTGCTCACACAACTCCTTTCTCACTGGCCCAGGGAACATCTCAGAGGCAGGGCCCAGGTCTTGCTCTTCCTCTCAGTTCCAGCTGTGGCTACATTGTCTGCATTCAGACAAGCTTGTTACTTGGATTTTCCAAGGCAAACCTGGAACAGACGCTGAGGATAGAAAGAGGAGAGAGACGATGGCCTTGCCTTCAAGGAACTCACAGCTACCAACTGCCAATCAACTAGAGGCGCATTGCGGATGCCTGGAAATCAACCTTCCTTTTTCTCAGAACCCTTGTCTAGGCACCAAAGGGAAAAGCCATCACCGGTCCTTCCCTCTGAGTCTTCCGCCCCTTGATATTTCACTGCTGCTGTTGGCTTTGGCCAGGGTGTTTGCTGTTTGTCTTGTCCATGTTTGCACCATTAGACTTAGTTCTGCATTATTTATTTATTTGTTTGTTTGTTTGTTTGTTTATTGGTTTTTCAAGACAGGGTTTCTCTGTGTAGCTTTGTGCCTTTCCTGGAACTCACTCGAACTCACAGAGATCCGCCTGGCTCTGCCTCCTGAGTGCTGGGATTAAAGGCGTGCACCACCACCGCCCGGCTAATTCTGCATTATTAAAAGCAGGGGTTTTGGTGTTGTGAATGACCAAAGTTTGGTGTGACTATGTCATCAGATTTTTCATTCATTTCCCTTCAGTGCTTGAGTGTCAGTTCTCTCTGGCAGGAATGCAACAGCTAGGCCTGACTGCCATCGAAGTCATCAGCTGAGTGGTGTAACATGTCACCATGTCACCCATGTCACCACAGTAGAGCTGTCATTAGGACACCCGTTGTTTTGAGCCAGTCTTCTGTCTCCATGGTGAAAGGCCCCTTGAAGACTGTCTTAGGTAGGGTTTCGACTGCTGTGAAGAGACACCATGACCATGGCAACTCTTTTATAAAGGAAAACATTTCATTGAGGTGGCAGCTAACAGTGTCAGAGTCCATTATCATCATGGTGGGACATGGCAGTGTGCAGGCAGACATGGTGCTGGAGCTGAGAGTACTACATCTTACAGGCAACAGGAAGTGGACTGAGACACTGGACAGTGTCTTGAGCACATATGAGACTTCAAAGCCCTCCTCCACAGTGACATACTTCCTCCAACAAGGCCACGTCTACTCCAACAAGGCCACATTCCCTAATAATACCACTCCCAATGACATTATGGGGACCAATTACATTCAATCAACCACAAAGAAAATCTGAGTTTTTAAAAGAAAAAAAAAAATGTCTAGATTAGCCTGCATACTTTGGCCATGGGCTAACCACTCAGCCTTTCTTACATGTACCCACCCCATGCTTCAGATTAAGTGAAACCCACTCTCTCTCAGATACTTCTCTCTACCCTGTAGGCTTTCCTTGCCATCTTATTTCCTTATCTAGTCTCCACTCACAAGAAGAATTAGCTTTAATCTCTCCTCTTCTGTATGGCCTATTTGGAAGATTCTAAAACTCAGATCCACTTATTGCACAAATAGATATGAAGGATATCCATAGAGACCCATGGGTTGTGTTAGATTATCATTAATTGCTAATATGTGTATGGATTATGTTTAAACCCTCATAGCCAGTTCTCACTAGTTCAAGTCTGTCTTTTGTGGTACTGTGGGCAATAGACACACACACACACACACACACACAAAATGTTTGTAAAAACTGCTCTCCAGATTTCTATTATTCTTTGGACTTACCATTTCTCATTTCTTCATACACACTCCCATCACAGATCATTAGTTTCATCTTTAATCTAAATTTTTTAATCTAAATTTGGGCAGATTCAATTCTTCTCTCAGTATTTCCTACTCAGGGACCAGTCTTTGGGGACATCTCCAAGAAAATTCAAATAAAGACACTCACGGGGACTTTGAAGCGAGAGCCTTTGCTTGCCTGTCCTCCTGAAGGGCAGGGAACTCCTTGTTAGTGTGAGGTTTCCTCCCATTACTCAACAAACGAGGGCAGGTAGCCTGAAAGAGGAACCGAGAGGATCAAGAGGAAGTCTCAGATATCGATAGTCAGCAGAATCCGGTGTTCAAAGCCAGGGACGTGGACCAGAGACCTAACCATGATGCACGAGGAAGTGGTTGTGAAATAAGGCAGCATAATGACCACGAACCTCTGCAGCCACTGAGTGCCTGTCCACTGAACAGGTGAAACACGGAGGCTCACTGAGACACAGACGTGAATGGCTTGAAAGCCTGGCTTCCAACTTGTAAACTTCATTACATCACACTGGGGTGGGGGAGTTCTACCAATTCTTTTTAATAATTTATTTTTATATTTTATGTGCGTTGGTGTTTTGCCTGCATGTGTGTCTGTGTGGAGGTGTCAGATTCCCCGGAACCAGAGTTACAGACAGTTGTGAGCTGCCATGTAGGTAGGGGCTAGGAATTGAGCTCAGTCTTCTGGAGGAACAGCCGATACTCTTAACTACTGAGCTATCTCTCCAGCCCCTTTTCTACCAATTCTTGAAGCTCACCCAGAAAAAGAAAATTGCATAAAGCATGACTTGAGTATTCTTCATGACCATAAGCTGATTTTAGTGTCAGTGTTCCTTAAATGGCTCCAAATACACGTTAAAGTAATATCAAGTATTTGAGTTCAGCATGTTCTAAAAATCTTTGAAAATTGTACAATAACATTTTTTTGAGTCAGTGAAATCTACTGCTTGGTCAACAACCTCATCAACCACAGGTAGAAAATTGAATTCATTCAGGTGAACAGCATTAGAGGCACTATAGAAAAACTGAACTGCCCCAGCTATGGCCTACCTTAGAGTTCTGGGCTCTAAGTGCCTTTACTACAGATGTGATTGGATCAACAGGACTCAGTGAAATGGCATTCTACTGTGTATCACTCAGCTCCTGGAAGACGTGACTGTCATTTCAGGAAGGTTTTAGGCTCAATATTTTAGAGCCCTATTTTTAAAATTCAAATTTATCTGTTGGGTCAGTTCCAATATGACAGAAAGAAAAAGAGAAAGGGGGAGGGAAAAAAGGAAAGAGAGAAGCAGAAGGAAAGGGAATGTGAGAAACACTGTTTGTGTCAAAGGCAGCTAGCCCACCAAGGATCCAGTTACCATAAATCTCACCTTCCTTGTCAAGCTTTTGTTTAGGAAAGGGCCTTGCTGGCTCTGGAACCTGCTGGCCTAGAGCCCACTCCTTCCCCCCATTCCTTCATTTCTTTTGCACAGATGATGTTAGAAGCAGCCAGTCTTCAAAGACCGGGAGGTCAGACCCCAGCTAATGGAGATGAGACACAGACATCACCTGCATTAAATAAAACCAAGTGACCTTCCCACATCAGGCGCTCACTGACCAGGTGCTGGTGGTGGCGTTTGCTCATATGTCCCCTTCTGCTAAGTCAAGAGTATTCTTTATTTCTAACAGAAGGGAGGAAAGAAGGAGAAAAGGGGAAGAAAAAATAGACACACTCCATCCGACTTTAACAAAGGAGTGTTTTGCAACCAAGTTTTCAATTGAAGTATTTCCTAAATGTACATGTTTACTGAGAGCGATATAAAAATGAGTAGGAGTTTCATGAAGTTTTCATAGAAACAGAATACAGAAAGTCATAAGACTTTTTAAACTTTTATTTTACTTTTTCTTTAAAATACAATTACATCTTCCCCCCCTTCCCTCTCTTCTCTACAGCTCCTGCTGTACCCATCATCCTCTCACATTCATGGACTCTTTCTTTAATTTTTATTGTTACAACGTGTGTGAATAAATGAATAGATACAGAACTACAACCTGCTCAATCCATTTAGTGTTGTTTGGATGTGTATGTTTTGAGGAATGACCAATGGGGGCCTGATTCTCTATCTCCCAATAGTCATTAATTGCTTGTAATCCTTCATCTAGGGGTGGGGCCCTCTGAGATTCCCCTTGTCCACATTGGCATGACAACTGATGTTCAGGTCTTGTTTAGGCGGCCATAATGTTGAGGTTTTATGAATGTACCTTCCCTGTCATATTTAAAAACCAAAATCCTGCAGCTGACTTTCTGGTCCTCTGTCTTTTATAATCCTCCTGGCCCCCACGTCTGAGATAGTCTCTGAGCCTTCCATGAAGATGTACTGTAAACGTGTCTGTTAGGGTTAGGCACCCAAAAGTTAGTCACTCTACATTTTGACCAATTGTAGTTTTCTGTGATGATCTCCATCTGATGCAAAGAGAAGTTTCTTTGATGAGTGCCGAGAGCTACATTTGTCTGTGAGTCCAAGGATAAGTATTTAAAATGCGGTTAGGAATTCTGCTCGTCTAGCAAAATGGCAGGTAGTAGGTTATCCTCTAAGATCCATGACTGCAGTGACCACAAGAGGTTGGCTGAGTTTATAATACCAGGCATGATTTCCCTCCTGTTGAGTGGGCCTTGAAGCCAATGAGACCACTGTTGGTTACCACCAAAATACCACTACTGAACCTTTAGCGATATCTTGCTGTGGTAGTTACTATGGTTCATGGGTGTCACAACTGGGTAGGGCTACTGATTATTTCCCTTCCTTGGCAGCTTTCATAGCACCTTTTAAAATACATCAGTGGGAACATCAGAGAATTGGGGGAGAGCCAGGCAGAAAAATTACAGGTCTCAGATGCTGCCTGATAACAACACTCTTAGCCCTTTGATTGGTAGAAAACTAGGGCTTTGATAAGCTTATACATTCCAAAACCTTTTTCTCGTTTAGGAAGTCAGGTCCAGCTTTATCTGTTAATGTCAGCAGATTGGGATGGAAGTGGGTGGATGGCTATTTGGTAACTAAAGAAAGCCCAAGATAAATTGTAATTGGGCCCTAGGCCTGCAACATCCCATTCTCTCCACATCCCTAAAATTCTAATCGATCAGCTTTTGAAGACACAGCTGTTCCCTAGGAATTCTCATTCGCAGGTGTCTTCCTCCATCTCTCGGCCCCATAACTGTTGAGGCAGGTCTACCACCTGACCCTAGAGCTCAAATCTCGGCTAGTCTAGCAAGCCAGCTTGCCCTGGGGATCCCCCGTCTCTACCCCACCAGCTCTTGGATCACAGGCAGGCCTCCATGCTCACCTGGCACTTACATGAGTGAGCCAGGGATCCGAACTCAGGTCCTCACACTTATGCATAAGCACTATCCTCACTGTGCCGTCCCAAGACAGACTGCATGGTGCTAATTCAGGGTTCCTAATGCTAGCACGAAGGGACACCTCCTTTTCAGTCCATACATTAGGAGCTTCTCCCACTCGGTGTTCCTAAAGGCAGCCTTAGGGGAAAGGGATATGGAAAGAAACAGCTGGGGCTCAGATCTTCCAGCAGGAGGCAAAGAATGGAACTAACCTCAGAAATACCCTAAAAGGTACCAGGGAGTGCTAGCTCCCAGAAACTGAAGAGAGGAGAATCCTGGGAGGGACTCCAGTCCATATTATGGGGAAAACAGTCAAATCCAAAGTGAGCTTTGATTCCCATGACCACAACAGGTATCAAGCAACCTTGATGTCTCCTTTTGTTTTGTTTAGTTTGTTTAACCTTTCTCAGCTGATCCCCAGCACTGTGGAAAACCCTGCTGCGTAAATCAGCCTTTTTCCAGAGAATTCAAGTATCTGTCAGCCCAGCCTGGGGAGTTCATTCATGTTCAGGAACTTGTTAATGAGTCAGAGCCTGTGAGCCTAATCTCATTATTAAAGAGAGTTCCTACCCTAAGAGGAACTAGAGATGCGGACAGTGTCTCTCTCTGCCTCTTCTAATTTTAGGATCTGAGACTCAAAGGTGCAAAGCACATTCTCTATGAGGCCACAGAAATCCCTTCTGAAATCACAGCTGGGCAATGCGCTTTTGTCTCCAATCTGTTATTGTATCAATTCTCTGAGAACTGGTAAGAAAACATTACGTAAGTTTCACATTTTGCAGAACTGTTGGGAGCAACTCGTTTGAAGCAAATCTACTACTCACTTGGAGCTTCTAGAAACAACTTTCTACTTGTCATGCTAATTATTTCTCTCTCTTTTTTTTTCTTTCGGAGTTTAAAAAAAATGTAATAAGTGTTGTGTATGAATCGGGGTGGGGAGTGGCCATGATGTGTGCATTCTGGGAGTCAAACTCAGGTTGCTGGGAATCGACACAAAAACACAGCTCTCAATTCCAAAGGAGTAAGATAAGATAGGTTATTCTATAGCCAAATCTGAGAAACCATGGTCTGGAAACACAAGCTCAGGTCACCCCAATTCCATGTTCCAACGTGGAAGAAGATTCATGAGGTTTTCAGAGTAACAGAACCAAGGAAAGTCAGGAATTATTAAATATCTTCTATTTCCTAGGTTAAAGATTCATGATGCTCCATGATGTCCCTACCCTTTTTGCTAAAAACTAAAGTCTCCTGCGCCAGAAATTTTTAATTTTATGTTTCATGTTGGAATGGAAAATTATCAAAAAGAGCTATGACAAGACTAACTGCTGTTTGTTCTGTATTTACCCAGAACTTTATATGCAATATCAGTTTTTTGTTGTTGTTTTTGAGCTGGGGATCGAACCCAGGGCCTTGTGCTTGCTAGGCAAGCGCTCTACCATTGAGCTAAATCCCCAACCTGCAATTTCAGTTTTGATCCTCAAAATGATCCTATGAATAAAGCCACCATGGAACATTCTACCCTGGCTTCCAGAGGCAAGACACAGTATGTAATTTAGGCCTGACCATAGGAATTCCTTCCTGGAATCCGACCTGCAATAGACCTGGGCAGGAGTTTGAACTCTGCACATAGTGATGAAGAAGGAACCAGTCTTGGGTTCTGCCCACAGAGGAACAGGGAACATGTATGAAGAAATTTTGCCGTGTTTTTTTTTTTCTTTTTTTCAACACACATGGCCCACATAAGTAAAACAGAGTAAGCCTAAGTCTGCATTTGCATTGTGCTAAGTATGCACTTTACATAACAACCTTTAACCTTTAACCTTCTATATAGTGCTTGGCAGCATGCATAGATAGAGGCATAGTAGTTATAAAACATATCCAAAAATATTTCCCCCTTAAGAATGTAGAATGAGCGCCTTTTGCTGTCAACATGGACTTGTGCTTGGTGACTCACTTCTGGCCAACAGCGCATATGAGAAATGATTAGATCAGAATCATGGCTTGTTTCCTGCTCACCTTTGATCCTTGTCCTTGGAAAGCCAGCAGCCCGAGACTAGAGAGGACTCAGCAAGCCAAGACAGAGAGCTAAGCCCTCTCCAGCAATGGCAAGGGACCACACAGCAGCCTCCCTATGAGACACAAGAAGGGCAATAGAGCCCTAGTCACATGTTCAGGTGACTGAGCCTAGCTTAGATCCTGAGACTCTGAGCCAGAGCAGAACTAGGCTACTCCCAACTCCAAACACAGAGAAAGCAACAATAAACGCGTAATTTTCTCCGCAACTGTCGATAAGGAATACACCAACAGCTGGTTAACTAGCACTCTGCATTCTGATCTGTAAGTGTTGTGTTGTTGAGAGTGAAATTCCCACACGTCCATTGTGGGTTTGGGTGGTTTGTCTCGTTGCTGTTGTCTCTCTAAATAAACCAAGCAGTTAGGAGCTAGTCACTAGGCCACATGTGAGAGAAGAGGATCTGGACAGACTCCCTGGTAGGTAGACCGATACAAAGAGGCGTCATGGCTAACAAAGACAGCGAATTTCTAAGATGTAAAAGCTTGGCAGCTTAAAACAAAGGCCTTGTTGGCTTTTCTCTCCCAACAGCAGGCCCCCTGTTGATGGACTGGTTCAAAAAGGTCAGCCCCTGCTGGAGACATGCTGTCCAACAGTTCTGGACCCATCAGTCACCCTAGCTTTCTTCAGACTGACCAACCCTAACTTAGGGGAGGAAGACTCTTTTGAGACTTTAAACCCCCAGCCTCCAGAAGAGGCCGGATGTTCAGCTTTCCAATTCCCAGCTTTGCTTCACAGAGGGTCTTTTTCTGTGTCTGCTGCGAGTGTGCTTCCCCAATCAACACCTTTAAGGGCTGGTTCTCTCTGCGGCACTTGAGATTTCTCCGCTGCGGCCTGTCTAGCTCCAGGTCTCCCCACCTTTTAATTCTCCAACAACAGAGAAAACGAACCGACCAAGACCCCTCAACTGTATCATTTTGGGGCTCATCTCGGGTTTTGTCTGAAGACTACATCACTTGCTTGCCAGCTTACAGGGTTTTGCTTTGTGCCTGGTGGCCTTGAGCGGGGAGCTGTCAGCCAAGTCTTTTGGCGCTGAACTAGACTGCCCTCAGGGCGCTGCAGCTGTTCTGAACACTTGAGGATCTCTCTCTAAATATATAGAAATGCCTTGCCGCTTGACAGACCTTCTGCCACCATAGCTGTTGATGAGGCCAGGACATGCTTCAGGCAACTTGTCCCAGTTTTGGGAGACTCTGCTGTGGGTGACATAAACCACAAGTAAACCGTAAATGTTTCCCCTCACTTTGCAGCCTGTCCCACGGTATGTCCTCACGGACTAGGCAAAAAGTCCACGAGTGATACAAAATGTACCACTTCTGATTGGCTCATAAGTGAGGCCTGTGGTTAATAGAACCAGAAGCCATGCACAAACATGGCTGTGACTGGTGGAACCATGATCCAAGCACATGGTTTTCCTAGCTATACAAACAGGCTGCACCTCAAGGAGTGCCTGTAGGGTTACAACACTGAGCCCCAAATTGAGGTTTTCCTGCAAATTGCTTTCTTGTGTGGTAAGCTGCTAACACTGAGCCAAGGAAACCCTGGGCTTCAAACCTCAGCTACCAGACAGCAACAGCTAGAAGATGGTTGGAGAGTGACTCCAGAGACCCAGCACCTCTCTAGGCCCTTAGCTTCCTCAGTTCTTACTTGGTGACCTAAGAGTTCCACAGTGGCCGGGAAACAGTGATTATGGAGACTACATAGGGTCACAGAGGTCCTAAGAAGACAAACTGAGCCCTGCTTGCAGGAGGAGTTTCAAGAGCTTGCAAGAGGTAAGAGCGGCCTGTCCCAGCTCTCCAAGCTCAGAGACCCCACTACCAGCTGCTGGGTGCAGGTCTGCTGGCATGGAAGGCCAACGTGCTTTGACCTGAGTGCCTTGGAATTAAAGGCCTCTAGGCCTCAGGGCCTAGTTACAAGACTCAAAGCTTTGAAAGCGTGGCCACCAACACTCAGGAGCTCAGGGATGCCAACACTAAGGAAGATGCTCCTTGCCTATTTGTGATTTCTGTCCAAACAGAGGAAAAGGACCTCAAGCCAGTCATGTATAACAGAAGTATTCCATGTGATATGGGATGGGTGGTATTATGTATTGTATCCACATGGTGTACAATGGTAATTCCTGGGTGACAGTAATGGGTCAACCTAAGCTCAACAGTGGCAACAGACATGACCATAGTGTGGGATGCAGGTGGTAGGGAAACTGTGTCAGGAGATATAGAGGTCATGTGGGCTATTTCTGTACTTTCTACTCAATGTTACTGCCAACCTAAACCATACTTGTTAGAGTGTTTAAAAACCTAAAACTGCGCTTAGTGATGAACCTTTTTAAAGAAGAAGGTTATGGAGGGTTGGGGATTTAGCTCAGTGGTAGAGCACTTGCCTAGCAAGCACAAGGCCCTGGGTTCGATCCTCAGCTCAAAAAAAAAAAAAAAAAGAAGGTTACTCTAGACACATACGTTGTATTATGACAGAGCCATAAGCCTAAGCGACCCTTGACACAAAGCTGCCATATTTGGGCTTCCTTCCTTTTTTCTTAGATCTAGGCCTTGCTTAAGTCTCCATTGCACCAGAACCTCTTCCCACAGGTACCAGAACCTCTTCTCAGATATCAGGTGAATGTGCTGTAGTTAAGCAATTAGGCAGTTAGACAAGGGTAGATAGATAACCTTCAGAGCCACATTTCCTGATGGCGGAACAGCCCATAATTAAGTCCCTTCCTGCTCACAACCTCCTTTGAGAGAAAAATAAAATTTTGGAGCTTGGTCAGACATCCTGTCTTGCTCTCACCCTTTGTGTCTCTTGTCCCTCTCATTCGCCGGCCCTCCCTTTAGGCCCCCATTGAGGACCCCACTGGCCGGGGCAGTATTAAGCAGACACAGAGAGAGTGGGAAAATCTATGGGTTTTAGGAAGGGTCTACACCCAGCATCAGAGCATGGCCCCATGCAGTGAGAACCATGGCAGAGCCTTGTCCAGAGCCATCTACTTCTTGACTTCTTGATTCTGAGCCTTGAGCTAGATGTTGCAGATGGTGGGACCACAGTCACTGTAGATGCCTTCTGGGACCTCTGTAAGCAACAGCGTGATCACAGAAGGAGAAGAAGCAAGACCAGCCAGTGCCACTCAGGATGGGAGTACCAGGGTGTGAGGAGGGTGTGGGTGGGCATGGTGGCTGGCACACAGGGGAGAAAGAAGACAAGCAGCTGACACAGTGGGGAAATGATGCAAGGTGCCGAGGACAGCATATGGCGAAGGATGCAACAGTTGGTAGCAGAGACTCACGCGAACAACCCTGGAGAAGCTGTGTTCCGAGTGATGCTCTTTTTGTTTGTTCATTTGTTTTCTGAGACAGGGTTTCTGTGTGTGGCCCTGGTTGTCCTAGAACTCACTCTGTAGACCAGGCTGGTTTTGAACTCATAGAGATCCACCTGCCTCTGCCTCCTGAGTGTTGGGATGAAAGGCGTGCGCTCTCACCACCTGACTCCAAGTGCTATTCTAAACACAGACTTTTTAGAGAAGTACTGGTACTATAAAATGGGCTCCATTGTACTCTCTAGAGACACAGAAAATGGGGAGAAACTTAGAGTGAAAATGGAGCATCACTGTGCTCCCTACGCCCCAAGTGGCGCACACCTGCCATTGAGTACCCACTGTAGCAAGAGGATGGTGTTTCCACCTAACCGTGCTCTCTGTTTCCATACCCTCTTGAACCAGCTGGCTGGCCCCAGGTAGGGGTTTGAGAGCACGGAGAGGGATAAGGGAGGATGGGGAGGCCATGAGTTCAGAGCCCTGGCTGCTCAGACAGAGGTCAGATTAATAGTCAGACCCTACAGTAGAAATGAAGAGTCAGGGGGAGGGCCAATGAAGAGGGGGTGAGTTGGGGAACTGGAGGAGACGCTATGGGATGAGAAAACTAGAGCTAGAGATTCATTCTTCAGTTTGGAGAGGACTGTTCAGGTGCAGGTCTTAACTGTTCCTTGCCAGGCAGCAGCGGCGCACGGCTTTAATCCCAGCACTCGGGAGGCAGAGCCAGGCGGATCTTTGGGAGCTCGAGGCCAGCCTGGTCTACAGAGCGAGATCCGGGACAGGCACCAAAGCTACACAGAGAAACCCTGTCCCCCAAAACAAAAACAAACAAAGAAATCTGTACCTCACTTCATATAGTTCCTAATAATGTTAACTTGGGGTACCAGTGGTTTCTCTGCTGTAGCGCTTCTGTGAGGATTAGGTAAATTCATACATACATAAACACTTACAGTTTGGCATACTGCGGTACTCAGAAAGATTAGCTGTTGTTGTGTTGTTTCTAGGCCTGAAGAGAAGCAGCACCACTCCTAAGAAGGAGGGAGCCAGAAGCGGGCACAGCCACTCAACTATGCAGCATTGGCAGTGTGGTTAGGATTTTCAGCAAGCACCCTGCGGAGGAGCTCACTGCCTTCACCTTACATTCCAGCCAGGCCAGAGAACCCTGACAGCCAAGTATCACCACCCCAGTGGCTAGAAAGCCACAGAAGGCTGCCCAGGTCCAGGGTTTTCTGTTCTGTCACAGATTGGACCTGAGAACCATTGCACTGCCTGCCAGGACCCTCGCCCTCAGTAGATGGCCTGTAACTAATAGTTGCTTTCTTCTTGCAAAGGGGGACATGGCCTAAGAAAATCAAGTTGCTGTTATCTTGGCACAGGCAAACGGGGAGCCCACATCAATCTCTTATTACACTAGAGAAGCAGCTTCCAGACTTATCTTTAGAATTCACACCCCAAATGCCCAAGCATGTGCAGTGGCGGGGGTGGGGGGAGAGGAGTCGGGGAGAGGGTGCTGATTAGCCATGGGATGAAACTACTATGCTCAATTCACCACGGTCTCGAATGCAAGAGTCCTGGCCTGTTGGTACAGCGAGGAACTAAGTGCTTTTAAATCATAGGCAGACCTGAGAGCCTTGAAGCTTCCATTTTCCCCACCAAAGCAGCTCTCCTGCCACCCCACATGCTTTGTGTGGCTAGGGGTGAAAGATTTCAAAGTTTGGGGTCCCAGTTCTGTTTTAGTAAAGAGCTTGTCTCTCTCCATTTATTTTTATGCCAGAATTGGAGTGCTCTTCCTCAACCTGGTTATTTCTGGACTTTGAAGCATCTATAAATGTTGTTCATTTCTAGAATATTGATCAGGAACCTGTCATACACTGGATGCTGTGCTCAACCTTTGATAAACTCTGCTGTCTGGAGTGTCTGCCACCAGACAGGAGTACAGACATAAAAAAATAAAATGAAAACAAGATATAAGTCCTGCTTTATAAGAGTTACAGGGTTCCACAAGGGTAGATGTGAGGGTCTATAGCCCAGAATTCACCAACTAATGAATGTTTCCCAGGCATGTCCACGTGTTGTCTACAGGATGCATGTCTACTCCTGGTCTAAAGGATGCATGCCCACCCCTGGTCTACAGGATGCATGCCCACCCCTGGTCTACAGGATACATGTCCACCCCTGGTCTACAGGATGCATGCCAACTGTGATCTACAGGATGCATATTCATCCCTGGTCTACAGAATGTATGCCCACCCCTGGTCTACAGGATACATGTCCACCCCTGGTCTACAGGATGCATGCCAACTGTGGTCTACAGGATGCATGCCCACCCCTGGTCTACAGGATACATGTTCACCCCTGGTCTACAGGATACATGCCCACCGCTGGTCTACAGGATGCATGTCCATCCCTGGTCTACAGGGTGCATGCTCACCCCTGGTCTACATGATGCATGTCCATCCCTGGTCTACTGTATACATGTCCACCCCTGGTCTATAGGATGGCTGTTCATCTGTGGTCTACAGGATGCATGTCTACCCGAGGTGTGCAGGATGCATGCTTCTCAGGACAGTCTTGAAAAGAACCCAACACAGAATCATAAACTGACTGAAAACATTCTGGGAATGTTTGTGACTTATTTTATGAAACAGGATCCTAGATAGTGAACTTTGATGATGACAACATTGTGTCATTGTATCAAAAGATCGAGCACACCTGTCAAAGTTTTCCTCTGTGCAGGAATGTTGTGTTTTGAAAAAAGTACCAATAGGTAGGAAGGTTTTCAAAATGAAATAGAATTTGTCTCTGTGGTCAAAACTCTTACAAGTGTGAGAGAGATTCAGACACAGAAATTTTCTTTGTACTTTTCAAGCACTCTTCTTAAGAAAGCAGTACCAGTAAGCCTGAATGACTTATGTGCAGGGAGGCAAAAAAAACAAAGAAGATTAAAAAAAGAAAGAAAGAAAGAAAAGAAAAGAAAGCAGTACCAATAAGCCTGGATGACTTACGTAAAGGGAGGCAAAAAACCCAAGAAGATTAAAAAAAAAAAAAAAAAAAAAAAAGGAAAGAAAGCAGTACCCATGCTTGTTCCTCGAATGTCACCATATCTATGCCAAGTGTCTTAGCCCAAGTCACCCAAAGTAGTATCTTTCTCTGTAGACTGGGGAATTCAGAAAAGTAAGATTTTTACCATGTCTCTACACTAAGGACAAGATTTTTTTCCAAAATTCAAGCCACTTTCCAAGGGAAGATGATGTCAGGAGCATCTTGCTGACAGAGCATCATTTATCTGGTAAAGGGTGTTAAATGGGTTTCCTGGATATGAAGGAAGGTAGTCTCGGGTTTATTTGGTAGCATCTGCTAAAATTAGGCATTATCTCAGCTGTCAGGATCACCCTCTTTTGTGGTAGGGGGAAATCTTTTGTGAGAGGCAAAGGGCTTTGGTTCTTGCATTTTTACAACCCATTTCTGGCTAAGAGTGACTTCACTGGATGATCACAACCTCAAAGAAAAAGGGGAAGCGCTCTTCCTGCTTCAAGCATCCTGAACTCTCCCACACACACTGGTCATAACCAAAATTAGGCTCATGTCTTCCTGTGGCCCAACTCCTGTCAAGAGCAGGCACTCACTTTTACAATAAATCAAACTGGAAACAACAAAAGGTGTTAGCCGCATAGGTCAACAATCTATACAAAGCACAAATGCTGTGTGAAAGAGCCCAAGCCAAAAGATTAGAAGAAATCAAAGAGACAGATCTTTACTCTGTTCTCAAAGAGTTAGTAACCTCCCTGTAAACACAGCTCCAGCCACACCCTGCCGCACAGTCACCTCTGTCAAAGGAATTCGGACTGACTAAGACACTAAATGCAGCAAACGGGAGAAGGAAGGTGAGGAGGACAGTCCTGTGGGATGAAGGGTCACAGAAGATGAGGAACCGGGGAGAAATTCTTGAAGCCCAGAAAGGAGAGAGTTCCAGGAGGAACAATTGCAACTCAGGTGATACTTTCTGGGACCTGAGCCAGAGATGTGAATTGAACAGGGAAGGAATACAGCATATTAATTTATTGAAGTTTGAGACAGCTCACCTACCAGTGATTATTAAACTATGAGTGGACATTAACTGGGCAATATTTGCCTCTATGAAATGAATGAAGCAATTCAAGTGGAAATAAGCCAGTACATGTTTCTAACGTGATGGAAGCCAAGGCATTTATTCATTTGACAAACCCTGTGTTCACCCTGTGGCTGGTGATGCTGTAACACTGAGACACAATGGAAAGGTGGTATATAACAGTCCAGCCTCTGTGGTAAGCACTGTGTTAGAAAAACTAGAGAAGAAAGAAAGGAAGGGAGGGAGGGAGGAAGGGAAGGAGGGAGGGAGGGAGGGAAGGGATGGAGGGAAGGGAGGGAGGGACGGAGGAAGCAGGCAGAGAAAAGAAGAAAAACCCCTACATTATGCAATGACACCTAACTCAGCTGTCAAGGACAGGTTCTCTGGGGGAAGTGATATTTAATAGGAAATGAGGATTGGGAATGAAGGCACATGCACTTTATCCCAGCATTTGAGAGCAGAGCAGGCAGGTTCCTGCACATTCCAGGCCAACTGGTCTACCCAGTGAGTGCTAGCCCAGCCAGGACTACAAAATGAGACCCTGTCTGAAAAAAACAAAGAAATGAAACAGATTTTTTTTAAAAATGGAAATGACAAGGGGCATAAAAAGCAAAGTCACTCTGGGCAAAAGAAAGAAGTATAAAGGAAATTAAGTAGATACATACACTGTATCATGACTCTTCTGTTGCTGTGATTGAAAAAAACACACCCAGACAAAAGGCACTTGGTGAGAAGGAGGGTTGCTTTGGCTCACAGTCTGAGGGTGCATCATAGCGGGGAAGTCACTGAAGCAGGAGCTTGCAGAGGCTGGACACAGTGCACCCACCCAAGCAGAGGGAGATGAGTGCTGACAGGCAAGCTTCCTCAGGGAAGGCACCACCCTTCTTTTAGAGTGGGGTTTTCTCACTTCTGTTACACCTTTCCGGAATTGCCCTCACAGACATACTTAGACTTTGTCTTCTTGGTGATCCTAGATGGATTCCCATTAGTTTAACAATCAAGGTCAACATCACAGAGCCAACAAGGTCACTCAGCTTGATGATCTGAGTTCTAGTCCTGGTACCCGCATGATGGAAGGAGAGAACTGACTCACACAAGTGGTTCCCTGTTCTCCACATGTGTGCAGAGACACATGCACAGTCATGCTTGTGATTGTACACACACACACACACACACACACACACACATGCACACAAATATACACACAGATCACTAAAATGCAATAAAGAATTGATATCACAGATAATTGGTGAAGTATTGTTTATGAGTGTATGTATGCACTTGTTTCTGAAAGAGGTTAGCATTTATATCAACAGACTGTGTATAAGATACCCACTCTCACCACTGTAGACTGGCAGCATCCAGTTTTTTGAGCATCTGAACAAAGGACAGAGGAAGAAAGAATGTCTCCAGGTCTGGCCTTGGACATCTGTCTTTGGCCATCCACTTAGTGCTGAGCCACATCACCACCTCTGGTCCTCAGACATGATGCTCACCACACTCCCAACCACCACCTGCTGGTGCTGTTTCTCTGGACTCTTTAACTAATACCATTATGGCTCCCTCTGGGTCCCTCTGAATGCCTCAACAAATTACTCACCAATCTAAAATTTGTTTTCCTTAGCTAAATGGGCAAAGAAGGGATCCTCTTTCACAAGTCATTGAATATACAGAACATTAGGCAAGATATACCAAATTTTAAGAGGCATTAGTCTAATTATTAGTCAGATGCCAGCTGCATTTTTGAGCTTTATTTTCGTAGTTAGTTGTCTCCATTTTGTAAATTACTTCCAACCAGTCATTCAAACTCTGTTTTGTGCTAGTGAGCTCTGCATGGGACTGTTTATAAAAGAATAATAAAGTCAGGGTTGTGCTGTAATGTCCATTTTATATGCATGGCTTGGGCTGAGTCCTTTATACATAATTCATGTGGTCATTTAAAGGCTTTTACATGACTTCTCCACCGAGTTAACTAATGAAGAGAATGTTTATCAGCCATGTAGCCAGGATGCTGTGCAAATCTTTCTATCTCTAAGCCAACCCAAAAGGGTTTGTGTTGATTAATTTAAAAGATGAGGGCATTCACATCTCTCTTGGTCTTGTTTGTCATTTATCAATGTAGCTAACTGAAAATTATTTTGAAGGGTAATGTGTTTGCACATTATCTTTGAAAGTACTCCTCCGTCCTGGGAGCAATCCCATGAATGAATAAAAAATATCTTATTTCTTTTCTTCTGAAAAGATGAACAAAGTGCTGGATACTGTAGTAGTTTGAATGAAAATGGCCCCATCGGTTCATTGGGACTGGCACTATTGGGAAGTGTGGTCTTGTTGAGGAATTGTGTCACTAGAGGCAGGCTGAGAGGTCTCAGAAGCTCAAGCCAGGCCTAGTGGGCTTAAAGTCTCTTCCTGTTGCCTGTGGATCCAGATGGAGAACTCTCAGTTCCTCCTGAGCACCATGTCTTCCTGTGTGCCACCAGGCTTCCCGCCATGATGGAAATGGACTAAACCTCTGAACTCTAAGTAAGCCCCAATTAAATGTTTTCCTTTATAAGTGATGCCATATGGTCATGGTGTCTCTTCACAGCAATAAAACCCTAACTAAGACAGACATAGTATCAGGTGATATCAGAGCACCCGCATTTCTCTTTGGTTTGGGTCTTGCTATATAGCGCTGGCTTCCCTGTACTTTCTGTGTAGTTCTGGATGACCTTGAAGCTATGTCAAAGTTCTTTCCTTGGCCTCCCAAGTGCACAACCACAGCTGACTTCCTTTAATCCCAGTTTATTAACAACTCACTTAACTTCTTGGAATAGGGGGGGGAAGGCTGGAGGGGCAGTAGGAGGGAAGAGAGGGGGATCTGTGGTTAGTATGTAAAATGAATAAAAAATTTCCTTAATAAAAAGAAAGAAGGAAAAAAAACTTCTTGGAATATCAGCTTATTTGTATAGACAATGTATAGATAATGGGATCTGGGAGAAATAGACCCACTTGCACACATGTACACACATACGAATTTTTTTATTTGGAATATTTGTATTGGAATTGGCTCATGTGACTGTAGATACCAAGAAGTCCCATGATCTTCCATCTACAACTTTGAGACCCAGAAAAGCTGGGTGTGCCATTTAATCTGAATCCAGAGACTGGAGAACTGATAGAAGAGAATCTATCTGTAGCCTAATTCCTCTAGGTCTAAACATCTCACAGAAAAAGCTTCTCTGATGTCTGAGGGTAGGAAACAATGGTGGTCTCAGATCAAGAAGTGAGAAAGAAGCCAAGCATAATGCTGCATACCTATATTCCCAACACTCTGGAGCTCCAGAGAAAGAGAATATTGAACATCCACCCTTTTTATATTACCAGAATTGAGGTCATTTCCTTACAGCTGTTTAGTCTACAACCCAGTTAAATCCCCACCACACAAAACTTAAAAGGGCAGCTGGAATCAGTTCACAAAGAGCCCTGAAGACAAGATTTAAAAGAAGCAAACTACCAATGATTTTTGGACAGAGAACTAGCAGTGCTCAGTAGATAAAGCAAGTGGTGGAGATCACAGTGAGAGCCTGGAGTCAAGAAAACAGTCCTGGGGACCACACTGCCTCAGTGATGTGAGAGTTAGGAGAAAGAGCAGTTGTGAGAGATTTTGAGGAAGAACTCAGGGCTTGAGTGGTTAGGAATGTGGGATAAGATCATATGGAAGAGACATGACATGGGGTTAGCTGTCTGGGGAATCTGAGGTCCTATGAGCTTATTTCAGTAACACACAGGCCTATGTTGACTATCTGGGGAGATAGAATTCTCTAATGGGATAGCCCATGATGGAAATTGCAAGCAATGAGGGACAGGCAGGCAAAGGGGCTTTGTCTGAGGCCACACTAAGCCTAGAGAATTCCATCAAACTTACCTCAATTATCAGCTATTTTAAAAAGAGAGTGAATGTTTAACAATCACACCAAAGGTGAATGCAGTTACTTCTTAAGATGTCCTGGTTACTTTGATCCTTCCTCCCCAACTCTTCCATGACATACCCATTGTCAACGAGCTCCAGATTGCCAGCGTCCTCTTCGTTTATCACTCTACTTTGCTCTTCTGTCTGTCCGTTAGATGAGTCTGAATCTGTGCCTGCCTGAAGGCTGTCTTGTAAATCTGTTCCCGTGTCTGAGAGTGTGTGTCTATGTGTGTGTGAATGTGTCCGTCCGTGTCTATCCCCTAACAAAGGGCTTTGCTTTCTCTTTTATTGAACATCACAGAAAGCATCACATGGAGAAGGAATGTGTAATACTCTACAGAAATCATCAGCAGAGTTTTACAAGGGATTAAGTCACTGAGCCCCAAATGACCTAGACAACCAATAGTAGTACTACAAACCTCACTGTTTGTCAAGCAATATCCATATATTGTGTTCAACATTTATGGTGTGTATTCATTTTATATGATTGCTTACAATCTCTATTTTTGCTGCCTTCAGCAAATGATTATTGTGAGACACTTGCAAACATCCATGCACTACTCTTGGGTCGGGGCAAGGAAGAGCACATAATTTAAGATTACAGCTACACATTAGCTTAGGTTGTAAAAGTTGACTATATGGGAAATCCAAGGCTAGTCAGGTTGATTGTTACATTGTTCTTGTAAAGTCAAGTTAAACAAATAGACTGGATGTACAAAGATGGTACATAAAAGATTCTTTTATGTTAGGAAGTTTCCTAGTTAAAACTTCAAAAGTCCCACAGTCTTTATAAGTTCAAATATATTAAAAGTTCAGTCTCTTTAAAAATCCAAACCTCTTTTAGAGGTTCAAAATCTTTCAACTGCAGGCTCCTATAAAAATCAAAATTAAGTTAAATATTTTCATACTTCAGGAGGGAAGAACCAGGGCACAGCTACAATCAGATCAAAGCAAAACCAATCTCCAACAGTGTAAATAATGCAGTGTCCAGTGTCTGGGATCCACTCACAATCTCCTGGGCTCCTCCAAAGGGCTTGGGTCACTTCTCCAGGTCTGCCCTCTGCAGCACACACAGCTTGTCTTCTAGGCTCCAGCTGGCTCCACTCTACTGCTGCTACTGTTCTTGATGGCCATCCCATGGTCCCGGCATCTCCAAAATGCTGGGGTCTCCTGCTGCGACTCAGCAGCATCTTCACCGATAGCTTCTCCATCAGAAACTCCATCCCTGCTACAGTGTCAAGCCTCAACTTCTCTTTGTGACTACTTTGTGCCTTCAAACCCAGTACCACTTGGATGACTCCCACAATACTAAGTTTGGCTGCCAGCATGCCACTTCCGGAACACAGCTTGTGTGTGCTGACACTGAGGAAACGCTTCCCAGAAGACTTTACCTCGATGATCTGGTCTCTTCTTAATCACCACTAATTTCTCAGCCCCAGCTGACCAGCATTGATTGTAACAGCAAAGCAAAGGTTCCACTTTAGTGGTTCTGGTCTCTTGTTAATCACAGTCAATTCTTCAGTTCCAGCTGATCAGACACACAGATTCTGTACAAACGGCTCAGTAGAGTCTTCACTTCCCTCTGGAAGCTCACAGCTGAGGCCCCATCATCTGCACTGCTCCCAGCATTATTACCAAGCTCCTACAGAACAGCCCTCCAAGCTTTGAACACGTACTGCCTTTTCTCACCCAAAGTTCCAAAGGCCTTCCACCATCCTCCCCAAACCAACACTGAAGACTAGATAGTTATAATTTCCTCAGTTATGATAAAAGATAAGTTAGATATAAAACTTTAGACTCACAAATACAAGATAGATAGGATATCTTCTTTAATATTGTAACTGTAATTCTTGCTTGATGATTGTTTTGTTATCTGTAATTTTACTATGTGAAAGTTAACCCTCCTTTTTAACAAAAAAGAAAAGGGGAAGTGCTGTGGATATCACTCTGTATAAATAAAATGCTGATTGGCCAGTGGCCAGGCAGGAAGTATAGGCGGGACAAACAGAGAAGAGAATTGTGGGAGGTAGAAGGCTGGGGAGGACAGACACTGCCAGCCGCCACCATGACAAGAAGGATGTAAGGTAATGGTAAGCCACGAGTCATGTGACAAAGTATAGATTTATAGAAATGGGTTAATTTAAGATAGAAGAAGTAGGTAACAAGAAGCCTGCCACAGCCATACAGTTTGTAAACAATGTAAGTCTCTGTGTGCTTACTTGGTTGGTTCTGAGCGTCTATGGGCCGCCTAGCAGGTGAGAGAGATTTGTCCTGACTGAGGGCCAGGCAGGAAAACTCCAACTACACAACACGGTCGGGTCTATCACAATATCCCACTCCTGGCCCAATTTCTGCTCTAGTTGGGCATCTTCAACTGTTCTACTGCTATGAAGAGAAGCCGTGCCCAAAGAAACTCTTACAACAGAAGTATTCGATTTCGAGCTTGCCTACAGTTTCAGAGGCTCAGTCCATTGTTATAATGGGGAGGCAAGACAGGCATGGTGCTGGAAGTAGCTAAGAGCTACATTCTGATCCATAGGCAGAGTGTGAACCTGAGCCAGACATGGGCTTGGAAACCTCAGAGTCCACCCTCAGTGACACACTTTCTCTAACAAGGCCACACCGCCTAATCCTTCTAATCCTATCAGAGTCCCATTCCCTGGTAACTAAGGGTTCAAATACAGGAGCCTGTGGGGCCATCTTGTTCAAACCACCACATTAGAATTGCTATTTCGGTGATGAAATGCCAAGATCAAAAGCAACTTAGGGAGGAAAGGATGTGTTTGGCTTACACTTCCACATCATAGTTCATCTTGGAAGGAAAGCGGGACCAGAACTCAAACAAGGCAGGAACCTGAAGCAGGAACTGATGAAAAGGACATAGAGGAGCCCTGCTTACTGGCCTGCTTCCCGTGGCTTGTTCAGCCTGCTTTCTTATAGAACCCAGGACTATCAGGCCAGGGGTGGCCCCACCCACAATGGGCTGAGAACTTAAGATACCTCATTCTGTATTTCTAATACTTAGTGCTTAGTATGTGCTATTTTGAAATGATGGTGAATTGCATTCTAGTTCCATATTACAGGTGATTTGTGCATTATTTTAATTTAGATGTGGGATATAGTACCTTGTTTCTGGTCCCAAATAACCTCCATTTTTTATTTATTATACAAATGATGTATATTTATATGTAAGTTTTTCTGCTTCTTTTCATTAGCTCATGTTAATTACATATAATAATGGTTTTCATTATAACATTTTGTTGTATGTGTGTAATGTATTTTGATCATGTTCACCCCCATTCCCTTTCCTGTGTTCCTCCCATTCCCAATGATCATCTTCCTTTTTCCAACTAGTCCCCTTCCTTCATGTCTTTAAAAAAAATGACCCAATAAGAGTTGTTAGGGTTATCATAGGAGTGCAGATGAGGGGTTGTTTACAGTGAAGAAAATGTCTCTACCTCCCTGATCAACTCTTAACTTTATATAAGACCTAAAGGAGGGGTGGGGACAGGATGTTGATGGGACCAACCTTGTGCAGATCTTGTGCAAGTAAGTACAACAGCTGTGAATTCAATAGAGCAACATGCATGACATGCAGGGAGGTCAACATTCTATAACACTCCCTCCCTTCCTCTGAGTCCTACATTGTTTCTTACCTTAAGCTTTAGAGGTGATATAGATATGCTGTGTGGTGGGCTAGTTATTACTTGGGCATTCAACAGCCTACTTATTACTTTGACCACTTACAAGATTCTGTAGGTACTTCTGCCCACTGCAAATAGAAACTCCCCTGACCAAATCTGATAGCAGCACTAATCTATTGGCATAGGTATTGTTATTTAGACAATTTGACAAAAACATCAAGGCCATTTAGCAAAACCATAAGAGCTTCCCCATTTGGGCTTATAGTCCCCAGCCATGAACTTTTGGCCCAGTTTACAGTACCAGATGAGAATTCCCTCCTAAGATACAAACCTCAATCAGAAAGCAGTTGGTTATCCCGTAACAGACTTGCCACGATTCCATCAGTGGACACATCTTGTCTGGATGGTCAGTAGTGTTGCCTATAGAGTCCATAGCTGAGTAAGAATGTTGATGACAAGTGTCCTCTAGTACTGTGGGTCCTACCCAGTAGGGAGGACACTTCTAGCCTAGTTCAGCCTTATTTCTTATACCTTTCTACCAGAACATATTATGTCTCAGCAGTAAGGTCTTAACATCTTGCTCTGGCAGGTGACCACCAATAGTGGCAATTGCTTATATTTTGGGGGAACTCAGTAGTCCCCTGACCAACAACTCATAGGGAGTAGCCTCCCTCCAACACTGGAGTTTTCATTGAATAATCTATAGATTCTGGGAGCAGCTTTATCAACCCACCCAAGGGAAATCCATTCCAATTATTCTGGTGGTGGTTATGATTTGTTTGTTTGTTTGTTTGTTTGTTGAGACAAGGTCTAACTATGTAGCTCTAGCTGGCTTGGAACTCACTATGTAGACTAGACTGCCTTTGAACTCACAGAGATCAGCCTGCTTCTGCCTCCCAAGTGCTGAGATTAAAGATGTGTAGCATCATGCTCAGCCCAATTCTTTTTAAAAATATTTTTATTACTTCTGTTTTTAATCTTAAAAGTTAGTTTACTGGGTACTAGACTTCCTTGTGGCTTTTCCCAACATCATTAGTTTTAGTTAGCTGCTCCTACAGACATCCTTTTCCCATCTCCTTACCCTCCCCCACTTTGAACTTTTCAACCAAAAGATAAATTCCTCTTCAGAATTTGATGTGCTTTCTTAGAGACTTTTTATACATCTTTGGATATATCTATAATTATAAAATTAAATATTGCCTTTTGTCTCCTAGGAACAATGTTATAATTGGAGCTGCCATCTGGTTTAGATTTCAGGATTTTGTTTTATATATATAATAGAGACTGTTACCAAGGAAAAACTGAAACAAACCCTTTTCCTTCATTTGTCTTGTTGACCTAAAAGTTACTAATTTGGGAGCTCACACAGCCAAGCAGCCTATGACTAGACTCCCATTAGCTTTGCTGTCCTTGCGGCCAACTGTGTGGGTTAGGATGGTGACTGTGGCCCAGGTTACCTTTCCAGGACTTGAGAGCCACTGTAGTGGAAAACACTGACTCCTGGGTGAGAGCTGTAGGTATCTGATATGGTGGTTGAACAAATCTGTCTTCAAACCATGCCTGTCTCCTTTGTGGCCTCACCCAGTGGGCTAAGATACCTCCCAGCTACCATGACCAGAAACATGGTGTCCCACTAGGGGTGGCACCCTAGCTCCTGAAAGATCTTCCCTACCTCCCAGAAAAGACAGGAACTGTTCTCCCTTTTATTATGCTCCCTCTCCCCTCATCGTTCCTCCTCTGTATCTGTAGTTCCTCGATTCCCTGGCATGGAGACGCTGATCTGTAAGCAGAGTTTCCCTCACCTTCATGGTTTGGCCACTGATGACCCTTTTTCCTCTCCTACCATCAGCTGAGTCACTGGCTTTATGGAGCTGCCACAAACGAACCCTTCTCTGGGTATCCCAGCCACCAATGACGTGTCATAAAGTTCTTCTACAACTACAAACCTCAACAACCATTGAAAGTACCAAACGACCACTCTGCCCTTTAAAGAAGAAACTGCTTCTGCCAGCCGCACCCGGAATTACAAGGAGGACACAGGAAAGCTCCAGAGCCTCAGAGTGCCAACGCCTCAAGGAGTGAGTGTTCTGGAACTAGAACCGCTTCCCAAGCTTCCAGCAAGGGACTCTCTAGGACAACTAGAACAAAACTTCCTCCATGCTTTACTGGAGTCCCAGGAGCAGCAGTACCAACAGCCCCAGCCTCCAAGTCTGACTAAACTTACATCTCTGGACTCTTTATCTTTGCTCTCTGGGAGGCGGAGTCCATCTAGTATTAAAATCCCTCACATTCATTATTTAGTTTTTATTTTTTATATGTATTGGTGTTTTACCTGCACGTATGTATAGGTAGCACATGCTTTTCCTTTGCCAATGGAAGTCAGAAGAGGGCACTGGATTCACTGGGACGGGAATTGCAGGCAGTTGTGAGCTGCCACATTGGTGCTAGGAATCGAGCCTTTCCAGAGATAGCTGAAGAGAAAAATCAATAAGCTAGAATATGGATCAGGAAAAAAAATCCACAGTGCATCCCAGAAACACACACACACACACACACACACACACACACACACACACAAAAAAAAAAAAAAAAAAAAAAAAAAAAAAAAAAAAAACCAGAAATTACAGAGAAAAGAATAAGAAACCTAGAAGACATATTTGAAGGTCTACCGTACATTTAATCTATGTCAAAAAGAATCTACATATAATGGAAGACTGTCAGAAGAGGTAATGGTCTAGAGTATTCCAAAATTGATCAATGATACCACAATGATTCAAAAGTCATGATAACACCCAAGCAAAGCAGCTTAAAGTATCGGATCATTACATAGAGACAGAGATGTATCTTTTTTTCTCCCACTCCATCCCTCCCCCATCACAACAATCCCATTCCCTCGGGTTCTCATCCCCCATCCCCTCCTCTTTACCACCTTCCACCAATCCCAGTTTTCCCAGAAGATCTCATCTCTTTCCCCTTCCCAGGGCCATCCATGTGTCCCTCTTAGGCTCCTCCTTGTCAGGTAGCTTCTCTGGAACTGTGGTCTTTGGTCCGGTTATCCTTTGCTTTACATCTAGTATCTACTTATGAGTGAGTGCATACCATGTTTGTCTTTCTGAGTCCAGGTTACCTCACTTAGGATGATATTTTCCACTTCCATCCATTCGCCTGCAAATTTCATCATGTCATTGTTTTTTACTGCTGAGTAATACTCCATTGTGTAACTGTATCTTTAAAAGCATCTAGTTAGGAAAAATCCAAACCAGCTACAAAGGAGCATCTGCTAAATTGACTGTTAATCCCTTAACCAGCACAGCAGAAATCATGAGACATTGGAAGGATGTCATCAGGACACTGAAAGAAGATTACTGCCTCATCAAATTTTATACCAACAAACATATCCTTTAAGAAAGAAGGTAACCAGTCTAACAAAAACTGAGAGATGTTCCCATCATAACATCTATAAGAAAAGAAATTCAAAAGTCTACACTTCTCACAGTAGAATCATTTCCAAGAAAAGGGCTAAACTGCAGGAGGAGATAAGAGCAAAGAGAGCAAGCAGCACATGTATAAATCTAAAGCAATCCTGCACGTATAAAGAATCATTAGCCAGGCATAGTGGCACACTGCTTTAATTCCAGCACATGAGGCAGAGGCAGGTGAATCAGGCAGGTTGGTCTGATCTACATAGAAAGCTCTGGCCCAGCCAAAGCCCTATCTAAAAAACAACAACAAACAACAACAACAACAACAACAAAACCATCATGTCTTGGTGTTTTAAAATATAGAGAATTATAGATAGAGCTGGTTAAGTGCTTGCCCTATTTGTTTGGGTTTGAGGCCTGTTTATAACCTGGACACTGAAATCCTTCTTAAAATCCTTTCTTAGAAAACACAAAAGAAATAACAGACTCATTAAAAGAAGAACAAAGAAATTTCTTTTTTATTTAAAGAAAGGGACACACACACACTTGCACATACAAAACTCGAAATCACCCATCATCTCACCTTTAAAAACTCAGGACATAGCTATGTGTGTGTGACCCTAGAAGTCTGGGTTTCTCCCCGTGGAACCTGAGCTGTACTGCTCAGGATGGACATGGCCTCAGCACCATGTGAGAGTGACCTGTGCAGGCGAGTTTTCAGGCAGCAGGGTAGTTCTAAGTGAGTCCTTGCAGAGCAGGAGAAAGGACTATCGAGGCAGTTCAGAGGCCTGATTCCTTCTGGACCCTGACATAAATTACCAATTTGACTTTAGCGGGTCACCTCCTCACCCTGGGTCACATTATTACCTCCACTGAACAAAAGGTTTGGAACTGAAGGCCGTTAAGGTTCCTCCCAACAGGGAACACTCATATCTTTGTGATTACCTGGAAAGTGCAATTTAGAAAATTAGTCTCAGAAACTACCCTCAGAACAGCCTCTGCCATTGGTACCATCAGAGCAAATGGCTCAAAATGACCAACAATTCTCAAGACCTGCTGCATAAAGGCACGGCCCTCCTGGTAGGTGTCGCAGTGCATTTTTAAACAGCAGCTCTTATGATGGGCTGCCTTTCTCCATTTCTGCTTTCCAAGCTCCTTTGACACCTCTATTTCCATTCCCGAATGCCACAGAAATAGCTTGCTTCACTTCACATGCCAATGTTTGTTAGCACCACGGCAAAGGATGCTCATCCAAACTGGCAGAGATTAAATAATTGAGGCAGACATAAAAGCTTTTTATGCTAGTGTTCTTACATATCATCTAGAGACAATCCAATTCTGTTTAATGCTTTCCTGACCCATTTTGGGGTTCACAGAGACATGCCGGAACACTGTTCACAAGCCAGTTTTGTTTTTTTTTCCAGCCAATTCCTTGGCAAGAAAATGAAATATCCTTCAAAGGTAGTGGTCAGTATATCCATACCAGTAACTTCAGACTCGGGCTCTGTGCTTGATGTAGGAGAGATGTGGGTGCTGGAAAATGAATTTAGTCCTCTGCAAGAGCAGCCAGTGCTCTTAACTGCTGAGCCAGCTCTCCAGCCCCTACCTCAGGGTTACCTTTTGTTTGCTAAATTTTTAGTCATACATCGTCAAGCTTTTTTGAAAACTGTCAAGCTAATAAGCAAAATATATTCTTTTTAAAACTTTCCTTTTCTTTCTTCGGTATTAACTCTATGGGGTATATTTCCATGCCTTACAATTTTTATCCCAGGGGTAGTAAGTAACCTTTACCCTCCTTTGCCCACTGTATTCCCTCCCTTTCTATCAGAACTGTACTTAAGCCAGCACTGGTGAGTGAACTGAGTAACCAGTTCTCTGGCCTTTTGTTTGCTTTTTAAATTTTTGTTTGTTGTCTTCTTAGATCAGCTAGCCTAGAACTCAAAATCCTTCTGCCTCAGCCTCCCAAGCAGGGATCACTGGTGTGCACCAGGGTGCCCAAGCTGGGATCACTGGCATGCACCAGGGTGCCCAAGCGGGGATCACTGGCATGCACCAGGGTGCCCAAGCGGGGATCACTGGCATGCACCAGGGTGCCCAAGCTGGGATCACTGGCATGCACCAGGGTGCCCAAGCGGGGATCACTGGCATGCACCAGGGTGCCCAAGCTGGGATCACTGGCATGCACCAGGGTGCCCAAGCTGGGATCACTGGCATGCACCAGGGTGCCCAAGCTGGGATCACTGGCATGCACCAGGGTGCCCAAGTGGGATCACTGGCATGCACCAGGGTGCCCAAGCTGGGATCACTGGCATGCACCAGGGTGCCCAAGTGGGATCACTGGCATGCACCAGGGTGCCCAAGCTGGGATCACTGGCATGCACCAGTGTGCCCAAGCTGGGATCACTGGCATGCACCAGGGTGCCCAAGCTGGGATCACTGGCATGCACCAGGGTGCCCAAGTGGGATCACTGGCATGCACCAGGGTGCCCAAGCTGGGATCACTGGCATGCACCAGGGTGCCCAAGCGGGGATCACTGGCATGCACCAGGGTGCCCAAGTGGGATCACTGGCATGCACCAGGGTGCCCAAGTGGGATCACTGGCATGCACCAGGGTGCCCAAGTGGGATCACTGGTGTGCACCAGGGTGCCCAAGCTGGGATCACTGGCATGCACCAGGGTACCCAAGCTGGGATCACTGGCATGCACCAGGGTACCCAAGCTGGCATCACTGGCATGCACCAGGGTGCCCAAGTGGGATCACTGGCATACACCAGGGTGCCCAGCTGTCATCAGCCATTTCAAAACTAAACAAGTTAGAAATAAATAAAGAAAAGAGGTGGTCAGCAGTAGTGAGTTATAAGATGTTTGCTCTTTATGTGTCCCTAACACTCTACCCGCTCCTCCACCAATGCATTTCATTTGGGATGGGTGCTATTATCTCATAAAGTTGCAGTCATCATATTTGCACAATTCTACATCTGCTTCTGCTCTTAATTTGAGGGATATCATTATGGGGAGCAAATCCAGGGTTTTTGTGTGTGCTAGGTAAGTGCCCGACTGCTCAGCTACACCCTTAACCCTCTAAAGAAGGCAGCTTTGTGCACATGTGCCAGGCAATTATTTTTATAAACAGTTCATTAAGCGTTTCTCTGTTATAAATCTTACTTTCTGCTATGCCCACCCATCATTTATTCAGAAAAAAATCAAAGCAGGGAAAGGGCTGTCTATGCCTCTGCATGCATGTTATCAGAAATAATTCAAATAATTCAAAATTAGTTAAGGGAGGAAAAGAGTGAATTTAAAATAAATATGTGCAATCTGAGGCTTCCAACCTCTGCCATTCCCTTTGTTTCCAATCGTGGAAGCTTATGGAGCTTGTTACATAGTATGGTTCCTCTTTCCAGCCATCCCCAAGTGGAGGAGCCTTTGTGTTAGTCCCTGATGCACCCCCCAGGTGCTGAGGAGCCAGTGCCTGGCACACAGCACACACTCCATGCTTCATGACTTTCTGGTGGATGACTGATTGCTCAAACACTCACCCCCAGATGCCATTAATACCCTTACTCTCTCCCACGCCCCTCCACCCAGTTCCAAACTTGAATTTACCTGACACTCACTTCTGTCAGCCTTTGATGCTGTGGCTTCTGCTCTTTTCCGGCTGCTGAGAGATGTTGGGGAAAAAAGCACAGACCTCTGCCAAGTGGACCTTCGCGAAATCATACAGGCAAACCTTACCTAGACCCCGTGGGCCAGACCAGCCATGTATTTATCTCCCGTTGCCTCCACAGAAAGTTGAACACAGAGGTGTTCAAACTCAGCTATGGCCAAAGTTGTGACTCCGACAGTTATCAGCGACTTTTGCCGCAGGCTCTTCCTCTTCCGGTGCTGTACCCACTTGGACTTCTCTGTCCATTGGCTGCTTCAGGTTCAGGTGATCCGGCTGCCTGTTAAGCCTTCTCCCAAATTGCCTTAAGTTACTTTTTAAAACATAGGACTGATTTGCTTTTGTTTTGCTCTAGTTTTTGTTTGTTTGTTTGTTTGTTTTTAATGTTCTAAGTCATTTTGACAAAGCTCTTTGTATACTTAACTGTGAGGCTATTCTGTAATATACTATATTGAAGTTTCTCTAATGTCACATATTTTTGCCTTTATTTCATTATTACAAAACTTCTCTTTTGTATTTTTGACATAACTTATCTTTTACATTTCTGAAATTCCTTAGGGTAGATTCCTGGCTTTATTGGAGCAAAAGCTACAACAATTTTAAGATTCCTGATAAACTTTGTCTAATTTATATTCTTATATTAACTTATATTAACTCTTTCTAGTTTTATTATGAAATCATCAAAACTAGGAATTCTCTTTTTACACCTTTTTCAACTTGAAAGAATTTATTTCATTTAGCTGGATTTGGTTAATCCCTCACATATCTTTTTTTAATATCTTCATTAACCATTTATAGTTTTCTTCAGTGAACTGTCCATTAACATTTTTTTCTCATTGGTCTATTGGGGTATTCATTTTCTTGATCATTTTGTCAGTGTTATTGATAAATTTCACACAGTAATTTTGGGTGACGAACTTTCCAGTTTGGTAGTTGTGGTTTCATAATTCTCTTGTCTCGACAGCCCACTACAGGGATTGCAGGTGAGTGCCCCACACCTGCCTCTGCCTTTAATCTCAGGTCACTTCTCCGGCCTGGAAATCTTGTATCATCTCTTATAAAATCAGTTTTTAGGTATTGGTATATGTTCAGTTATGATATAAAAATTTCCCCATCTACCCAGAGAACTATTTTACATTTGGAGTTTTTAAAAATATTTTCATTAATTCTTTGAGAATTTCACATAATACATTTTGGTCATATTCACCACTCTTCTCCTAGATGGCACCCTCCTTTCCCTCCCCTTCTCTGCCCTATCTTTTTTTTAACCTGCTGAGTCCAGTTTATGAAGCACCACTCTCCTAGGGTGTGCCTGAGCGGGGTGTGGTTGACCTACCAGGGGTCACACCCTTGAGGAAAGCACACTCTCCCTCTCTCAGCAGCTTTCAGAGGCCAACCCATCTTCAGCTAGTGCTGAGACTTTGTGCCCACACCCCTCGTCTCCAGGCTGGGATCTTGTTCCTGAGCAGCTATAATTACAGGCCTGCACCCCTGTTCATTCCTGACTCAAATGGTACTTTGAAAGCATATTTCTTCAATCATGATGAAAGTTCTTAAAACACGAAATGAAACCCGAAGGAAGTCAAGTAGACCAGAGGTAGTTGCAGGACTTGCATGTTGGTGGCTTTGTTTTGAGTACATCTGCACCACTCACTTCCACCGTGCTACCTTGCCCATAGTAACCTCCACTGCCTCTACCACCGTGGTCACAGTGGCCCAAGCTATCAGGATTAATTCCTCGACGATAGTGGCTCTGTACTCCCCTTCTTAAAACATCCATATCCTTCCTTGTTATCTGCTCCTTCTCTGTCTCCCATTCCAGAGACACCTCCAAGATCCAAACACAAGAAGATCACTGACACAGTGCATTATTTTTATCTTTGCCCATGGCAGGCACGATGCTCATGTGTCACGGGTTCTACATCTGCTTCTCCTGTTGCTCTGTCATCAGCTCCAAAATCAGCACAAACTTGAGTTGGACTCAGTGCTGAGAATCAGCAATGCTGTTTTCAGTTGCACAAAAAAGACAACCCTCTCATATATGTTATGGAATGTTTGTATGACTGTGTGAAGACATATTAGTATGATTTGTTTAATAAAGAGCTGAATAGCCAATAGCTAGACAGGAGGTATAGGTGAGACTTCTGGGCAGAGAGAAAGGACGAGAAGGAGGAATCGAGGAGCAGGAGACACAGAGAGGAAAGAGGAGGTACACACACGTTGGAAGAGAGGCAATGCCATGTGGTAGAATATAGACTAAAAGATATGAGTTGATTTAAGTTATAAGAACTAGTTAGAAACAAGCCTAAGCTGTAGGTTGAGCTTTCATAATTAATAAGAAGTCCCTGTGTCATTTTTTTGTGAGCTGGCGGCCCAAAGAAAAATCTTACCTCACACATGTACGAAATAACCAACACAAACTTGCATCACCAGCAACAACACTGTGTCTGATCATACTGTTTCACTCTTCACTCCGTCCATCAAATATATCATTTCCGCATACAGCCACCATAGCCATCCAATCCTCCCATAGCTTCTGGAGCTATAGACAGCATGCACCCAGCTCCACGACAGCCCCTCCTCTTGCTGTCAGCCCTTGATATGGTCCCATTGACTGTCTCAGCAATATTACAAGTGAATCACAAAATCCTCGGATGGCAACTCTACTACTTCTGAAGGTCTCTATCCAGCTTTAAATAATGGAGCTAGCTCTTCCTTCTGATGAAACCAGGAGTCACACTGCCCATCTTTAGCATCAAATTGAGCATTCTGTTTCAGAACCCAATGCACATCAATACTGTTTGATTTAAATGCTTCTTAGTGATAGGAACTCCAATTGTGTGTTCACAGGATCTGATTTGAGAAGGAAAAAGCTATTCGTCTCCTGCAATGTGCACAACTGCTCTTCCAACCGTCTCTAAGTTAGGAACTGCTAAGGAGGGTGCAGGGTGCACGGCAGAGGCACTATCGCCTGAACTGGCTCAGTAACAAACCTCCCTCTGTCTTACTCTTGCTAACCACTCAGCTAGATTTTCTACTGTTTAGTTTCTCTGACTTTGCACAGCGATGAATCGTTCTATTTTCTTTTCTTTCTATGGACAGGGAGGCTTCTACTTTCGTCATCCCTGAATTGTTCTGCTTTGTATTATTTTGCGTGGGGCAAGTCTCGTGATGTAGCCCAGGCTAGCTCAACCTGAGATCTCCTGTCTCAGCCTCCCAAATGCTGGGATTAAGAGGTTAACCCACCACATTAATCTCCTCAGCCCACTTCTGTCCACAAAACCAATTTCCTCTGCTCAGTTTACTCAGAACACTTCTATTTCACAAATGAAATGCTGCCCCCAACTCTAGGATGAAAAACCAAGACAAGACTAATGAACTAAATTGTTCCAAATCCTGTCATATCTGTTGGGAATACAGAGGAAAATAAACTGAATCATGTTCTTGTGTCCTGGGCTATGTGTAGTAGTGCAAGGTAGCAGATAAACAACTGCACCAGCCACACACAAACAATGAGATTATTAATGATATTATTAACTAAATCAATGAGAAAAGTGACCAAAATGTATTATATCTAGATGCAGAAATATTTTGTTTTATTAGAGAAAAGCAGTCACCCTATTTCCCTCCATTATGTGTTTATGTGACTTGGGATGATGACAATGACATTCCTGTATATAGTCACTGTCCAAATGTCTGACTAATGCTGTTAACTAGGGCCTTAAAACTAGAGCTTTTAAAAAAGCTTTTAATTAGGTACTCCAAAAACATTTGCTAAAAAGGCTGTACTTGCATAATATTCTCCTGTCTTCAGGCATTCATCTCAACACACTATATTTTGAGAGAGCAGCAGTGGTGTGCTGGGTTCAAATCCCACCTCTCATGCTCCCTCAGGAGATTATGGATAGCTCCTAAAGCTTAGTTTCCTGGGCTGTGAAACAGTGTCAGCAATGACATTGGGCCTACAAGGGTTATGAGGACTGAAGAAAATGATAATGGGAAATTGTCTGTGACGGTCCCTGCCAAAACCTGGACTCAACAAACATCAGCAACTGTCACCAGTGAGCAGGAACGCCCCCCACTCCCCCTTCAATCACGCTCAGCTAGAATAATTTTTGGGTGAAAAAAAACCCTAAACACAAGTGGAAAAACCCCAAAGCTTCGTTGAGAACAGCTCTGCTCACCAACTGAAGACTCAACTATTTTATTCACATGAAAGACCCTGGCATTAAAAATCTAGCAGCCTATTGGCTCCTACTGGAGTAAACAGAGTCTTCTAAAAGACATTTTCTTCATTGGATGTATTATCTTAACAATGGCATACTTTTCTTTATTATTATGAAAGCAATAATAGTTTTTTTTTTTTAATAAGGGAAATCGCTCCAGATCCAATTGAGAAAGCATGCTTTTTCAGAAAGGCATGGAATCAGTGCAAACAGTCTCATAGTTTAACCCCACAATACAGCCCCACAGACATCCATCTGCCCTAACTTCCCAAAGAGACCCGAGTTATGAGGCTTTTAAAAATAGAAAAAAGTCCCTAGGCAGTTTGGTCAAGAAAAACCATTCCTATTAATTTGGAAGTCTTTGTGGGACTTTGTGTACAATTTGGTGATTTTTTGGGGTGGTGGTGGTATGTTCCCAATTGTGGGTTCAGACAATAATGGCTTTTCGTAGAATTTGTAGAATCCATTTTCAGGGATTTCTAGGATCCATTTGTCAGATGGCTGCCCTGAAACAATCGGAGGAAATTAGTTTAGTCCTATTTAAATACAAAATAGATCATTTTCTATTGCATTACAAGAATGCATTTGCTTAATCTCTTTATAGGGCTATATATTTTGGGGATGTGGGAATATGACTATCTAGTTTCTAGAGAGAAATCACTCAAAGCCGGTCCACACCTGTTACATAAAGGATACTATTAGCAGGGGGACATATGCAGAATGTGTTCTAAGATCTGTGGAGTTCTTTGACATGAGGTACATTTGTGTTGTTGCTCAGGAGAGAAACACTGGGGGCATTTCGCTCTGTAGAACAATAGAGGAAATGAGATTATGGGGTGTCGGAAAGGTCTCCTCCTGCAGCTTCTGCTCTGGAAATCAACTAGATACAAAGCTTTGTTCTGCCACTAAAGGAAGTGCTGAGGACGGAAAGCTAATCCCTCTTCCCTCAAGCACAAACTGGCCCAGCGTTTTCCTGTTCTGCTTCCCTTCTCCTTTCTCTGAAACCAGTGTTATCGTCCCGGTGAATTTCCCAAGCAGTGGCTCCCTGAGTAAACAGAGGTGTGCAACAAACAGACCGCAGGTTCAGACTGTCTTCCTGGCAAAGAGGGTCAACAACACGGTGAGACAGATTGGAGACTCACCATGACCTAGCCCTGCCCAGAGAGAGGCACGTCATCCACACTGCAGTAAGGAACACAGCTTGGTCCAGAAAGCACCAGACAGACTTTGCCCTGAGCTACGCAACCATAAGTTCTCTCATTTTCTTTTTAAATTTTCTTTATTTTTTTTAATAAATATAACTGGTTTCTCCTTCCCTTTCCTCCCTCAAACCTTCCCATGTCCCATCCCTCCCCACTCTCAGATTCACAGCCTCTTTTTCTTTAGTTGCTACTGTTACATAGATATGCATAAATATATAAACACAGCCTGCTGAGTCCATGTAGTGTTGCTTGTGTGCCTAGGACTCCAGGGATGACTAGTTGGTACTGGGTTATGAATTAAAGGGCTCATCCCTGGGGAAGACTAATTCTCCCAATCTCAGCTCTCCTTAGCTGCCTGTAGTTCTTTGTCTAGGACTAAGAGCCCACAAGATTTCCCCCCTCCACTAAATTTTTACTTTGAATTATGTGTCTACATACGTCTGTGTATGGATATGTGCACATGGGTGAATGTGACCTCAGAGGCCAGAGGATAGCCTTGATCCCCTGAGGATGGAGTTACAGGCAGTTGTGAGCTGCCCTTGCTCAGTTCAAGTGTTGGGACCCGAACTCAGGTCCGCGAGAGCACCATTAGCTTTTAACCACTGAGCCATCTCTCCAGCCTCACCAAGTTTCATGTTCACACATATTTTCAGTAGTGACACAAGGAAAGCCACAGGGACAAATGATAAAATACAACCTTAGACTTGGGTTCCCTGGCCAATCCAAATGCTTACAGTGAATGTCCACATGCCTAGTTGCATACAGAACTTCAGGTGTAAAAATGGAAGGTTCCACCACATGGATTCAAATCTTAGCACTGCTGCTCACTCCCTCACACCCCCTAAGACTCCCTCCCCGTGCCTCAGTTTCTTCTTGTAAAAATGAGAATTGGATTATTATTTTTGTAAAACTATAACCAAAATGTCTGGCAGACAGGACTTAAGGGGAGAGGTATTTCCTTTGGCTGGTTGTGGAACATGCAGTCCATGGTCAGTGGCTCTGTGTTTCTGAGACCATTGTAAGGCACAATGTCACAGTGACAGGCACATGTGATTGACAGACAAGAAGTAAGAAAAAGACAGAAATAAGAGCCAGATAAGACCTAACCCCAACAATATTCCACCCCATCCCAACCCCCACTGCCAATGCTCTACTTCCTCTGGCTGTGTCAGATTTCTGCATTTACCACCTCCCAATAATGCAACCATAGTATTCATACAGCAAGGGATCATCCACTAAGTAAGCCAGAACTCCCATGACCCAATTGTCTCTGAAGCATCATTACACACACACACACTCAGAGGTGGACTAGCCTTTCTTAATCCAGCAGGCAGACTATCAAAATTAATAATCTCAGGGATAACAATAACAGTATTGGCTTATGTTATTATTATCTCAACCTATCAGAGTCTGTCTAGTACCAAGAATATTAGGAATAGTATTTTTTTTAAGAACATAGGCATTTGAAACTTCACCTTTGGAACTTTGAGCATACTCCACGTTCAAAGTTACTTCTATTTGCATGGGTTGGGAAGAGTGTCTCAGTGGTAGAGGGCTTACAAAGCCTTGGGGTCTCTCCTTACCCATCTCCCCCAGTCAGCTTCTAGGGGAACTATTCTTCCACAAAAACAACTAGAAGAATCAATTTCTTTTTCTTTTTTCTTCTATTCCAAATGCACTGATGAGCTGTCTATGTACCCAGGGCCTTGAAAGGCCAAGATCCTTGAGAATTGGGAAACTCACTGGAAAAGCCCAGTGTGTTGGCACTCTCCTGAGGCATTTGCCAATTCATAGGCACAATGGGTATGAGTGGAAAAGTGAGAAGCTGAGCAGAAAATGGCTGTTAGCAGGAAAGAGAGTCAGGCTTGGGGGTGCTCAGTGAAGAAAAAAAGTTGAAATTCAAGTCACCAAGTTAACCAGGTTGCAAGAAATCTGGATCCTGAAGGAAGAGTGTAAAGAGGAGATTCACTTATAGAAAGAGCTGCTTGTTGCTCCTGTGTGTTTTCCCAATGGTAAGCAGAACAGGGCAAGCGTTAGACAGACAGAACAGGGTGGCTCAGAACCTGTGCAAAGGTAATCATGACCCTGTGGAGACAAGCAAACAGGCGCTGGGTTCAGAGCCCCCCTGAGCTGCCTTGGGCAGCACCACCTGCTTTCGGCAGGAACTCATGGAGCTGCACTCTAGAAGGACAAACACGTAAAGAGCAGCTTTTAGAAAGGAAGACTCGAGGCAGGTTGATCCCTGATGGATTGAAGGGCTTCTGTTCTTGGTGTGACTGCTAACACCACCAGCCACCAACAGTTTTTCATGTCTTCCAACACCATCCAAAAAATAGTTACCAGCCAGGGAGAGACAGGGTCAAGAGAAGAAATGTACTTTCGGATCATACACAAGTAATCCAGATATTGGAATGGTCAGATTCAGAATATAATGATAAATGCTAAAGAAAATGGATGACAAGATGAAGGATTGCGTCAAGGAACTGAAATCTATGTAATTTTCAAAACCAAGTAGAAACTCTAATACCAAAAACAAGACAGTAGCCAAAATTACCCTTCAATAAATGAATTTGACAATCGCTGAAACATAAGTGAAGAGAGTATTAGTGACTTCGAAGCCTGAACTGGGAGGAAATAGGAGAACGGAAACACCCAGACCCCAGTTCCTGGAAAGGAGGAGGAAATTCCAAAACTCATCACAAAACATGCAGAACATTTCAAAACGTTGGTTAGCTATATGCCTGATTGGAATCCTAGGATGTTCTAGATCGAAACGCAAAATGAGATCAAATTGAAAACAACAGGCACTATTTGAATAGCTAATTAATAACTAAGAACTTTCCAAGACTGATTTAATCAAGCTATATATTCATGGAAAAAGCTCAACCTGGAACTCCGGCTGAGGACCTCAGCTTCCTCAGTCAGTTTCTACTGTCTGTTTGTAAGGCCTTGATCTCAACCTCTCTCAATCAGGCAACTCCAGCCATCTCCACCGGATGTTATAAATTCCTCAGTTGACACTGATTCCTACCTCCTTCCTGTCTCTCCTGCCACCTGCTTTTTATTCTTGCTTGCTATAACCTTAGTAAACTTACTCAAAACAGAAACTATGGCTATCATCAATAATCCTCTGAACAGCTGAGAATGGTGACTTTCCCAAGAATGGACGGCAGTCCTGAGCACCGCACACAGAGTCGCCTGTACTAAGCAAACGCTCTTCCACTGAGATATAGCCCTCTTTTTAGAAAAAAGTTTCTAGTTTTGAGACTGGCTCTCATGTAATTACTCTGGGTGGCCTGCCACTCTGTAGCCAGGCAGGTCTTGAACTTTGTGACTCAGCCTCACAAGTGGCTGGAATTACAGGCCTGTACTGCCAGCTCAGCTTTTACCAAATTATGTTAAAATGATAGTCTTGTCTTCTCATTTCCAGCATTAAAATCTTTCATGTGTTTTTCTTCCCTTACAGCATTGGCCTACATCTCCTACACAGTGTTAAATACCATGTATTATCACTAATGGGCAATATGTACACACACACACACACACACACATATGAAAAGGAATATTACAGAAGAAAATAAAAACACCAGATAAAGTTTGACAAAAGTATGCAGATAATAAGTACCTATGAAGTGCTCATCCAGGAATGGGATATTGTTTCACAGCCTTCACCACAAACCTTAGGATCATCGAGGAAGAGAGAGTAGAAAAATGTAAAGGGCAGATGTCAGGGAAGATTGCGGAGAAACAGTGACTTCTGGACACCATAGGGCTCCTGCACTTAGGAACTCGTGGAAGCTGTGGTTGTGTGCACAAGACCTTTACAGGGTCACCCCGGTCAACACTCCAACACAGAGCAGGCAGGAACTCAGAATTCCCGACCCCTAGCTGAGCTGATGACTTCTTCAGGAGGAGATTCAGGTGTTTTGTTTTGCTTTGTTTTTAACGGACGTGGCCGCTGCTTTGTTGGCAATGTGCCCATGAATGGCCACACTCTCAATGAGTATTTTCAAACAACACAAATTGAACTCAGTGGGTTATTTTTTAAAAATAAGCTAGGACATGGTAACTAGAAGGGAGTGGAGGTAGGGAGTGGATCCGGGAGATAAGGGGAGATGTGGGGGATGAATATGATCAAAATACGTTGTTTGCATGTATGAATTCTACGAGAGTTTTTTGAAAGTTGTATTTCAAAAGCACGGGTCAGGAACTCTTTCTGGTGCCCAAGGACCCACCACACTGAACAGAGGCTCTGGGCTCGTCTGAGTAGCAGAAATTACTCTTTCATAAGAAGTGTGCCTTCTAGGAAAGGAGCAGCTCTGTTGTGATGAACTTGACTCATTCCAATTTTGTGTCATTTACTTAATCTGAACCTTCTAGACACAAGCACAGCTTCACATAAACTATTACGACACCATTTTTTTTTTCTGACCATTGATTGTCCCTTGTCCCCAGTTCTTAGCTACAGGGACCTTACAGATCAGAGCTGCTATAGCTTTCTACTTACTGACCTTGTTGCCCCTTTTCAGCAGGCCATGCTGCTGTGCACTCACGGCGGGCGTGACAGCTCATGCTGACCTCCTCTGGTTTCAGTGGACCTGAGAGAAGAGGTACCCATCCTCCCCTTCTGCAGGCCCAATGGCTTCTTACTGAGACGGTGGCCTCTACAGGAGGTGGACTCTCACGCCCCCCCCCCCCCCCCCCCCCCCCCCCCCCGCGCTGTAGGGGTCTGGTGGCAGCTAGACACATGGCTGGCTCCAAGTCGGTGACTAAGAGGGCCTTCTCCTCTCTGCACACCCAGTGAGAATGACTTAGGGTAGAAATGAGTCAAGTCCCAAGGGAACCTCCTATCCCGAACCTCCAAAACACAACTTGGTGTTGCAAGCTCCAAACTCTCAGACCCGGTGTTACTGCCTCCGGTGTTACCAAGCTTTAGCCGCTTGCCCCTCAAGCTCATCTTAGTTCTCCATCTTGAACGGGGCCATGGTGTGGTCCTATCCTACCATCTACTTCCTTGGATCCAGCTCCTACACTTCCCATCATGCAAATCCAAGGATAGCTCTCTGCTAAAACTCTAGAAAGGCTAAGGATGTCATTCCCAGCCTCGGCAATGGCCTGCTATATCGCCACCAGATCACAACTTGCAGCATTCACTGTCCCCATCTCCCCCCTCTACCTCCCTACTTGTTAATTCCCGTCTCCAGAAGTAGCTCAGAATCCATCCCACTGGCAACCATGCAAACGCCTCCTTGCAGAGCCCAGAGGCTGCAGAAGCCTTTGCTGCCGGCTGGGCTCCTGCAGAGCCATGGGCTTGCTCTCTTTCCGCCTTTTCTCCCTGCTGTTGCATTAAACCAGAACTGCCAGAACTGAGTCCTAAGTGATAGATAGCGACACCGGTTTTGTCCCTTTCATTGTTTAAGGCAGGACACATTTGCAAAGGAAATTGAGTCAGACTCGGTGTCCACAGCGGAGAAGACAAGTGGGTGGCTCATGCTTCTTCGGAAGGGGCGCTGAGCAGCGTGCTGTGGCAGGGCATCTAGCCTGGGGTGGGGTGGGGGGGACAGACCCGCCCCAGAACAAGAGCCCCGACTCGACTCGCGGGCCGATTTCGCTTTCGCTCTGAGTGTGGTGAGTGCGGCGGGCCGGTCCCGGAACCTCGTACGGGCACTCCGAGAGTTAATTCGAAAGCGCCATCCGCCCCCCCGGGGAACGATCGACGCACGTGTCCTTGAGAAGCTCTTGTAGAGACAGAGAGAGAAAGCAAGAGACACCGTCCTGGGAAAGTCCTGCTGGGTCTCTAGACAATTATAAAAATGTGTCCCCCAGAGTCAGTTTTCCAACCACCTCACCTCCAGCGTCCAGCTGTCCCTGCTCAGTGCCGGCCCAACATGTGTCCATCACGCTGTAAGTAGCCCAGGGCTGGGGACCAGGGTGACAGGATCAGGGAAGGCAGCCTGGGAAAGAGCAGACAGAAGCCCTGGACTCGCTAAAGGAGACTTAAGGGCGGTGGGCAACTGCAGGCCAAAGGAAGGAAGACCGGAAGGAGGGTTTTGCTAGATCTCCGCTGCACCTGCATGGTCTCCTCAGTATAGAACAGCCTGCGCCCATTATGCCCATCTCACGGAAGAAAACTAAGGCACAGCCTTGGAGGTAGAGTAAAGAGAACGCAGCTCTCTAACAAGATTTGCGGAGTCTTGCTCCATCTGTCAGCCCCGAGGAAAGGGCTGAAACATGGATGGAGGGAGAGGTCAATACCCAGAGAAAATGAATGGCAAAGATGGCCAGAATGGCTGGAGAGAGAGGCAGGCCAAACCAGGCTGACAAGCTCGACTTACGCCCCCCTCCCCTCATTTCCCTTTCAGGCCTCCTCTTTTTGGCCATCCTTGTCCTCCTAATCCACCTCAGTTTGGCCAGGGCCACACCAGTCTCCAGACCTGCCCAGTGTCTTGACCACTCCAAAAACCTGCTGAGGACCACCAAGCTCATGCTAGAGAAGGTAAGTTTCTCCTGTCCTTCTGGCTTGGAAGTTCCTCTGTTGAAAGGACTTCTAACCCATCTGGTGTCTGCTGGGAACCCGCAGTTCATGGGTAGCTGACAGGAGCGGTTGAGGAAACGTTACCAACCTCGCAGATGTTATCTAGAGGAAACTGTGTCTCCAGAGAAAGAAAGGATGGTAATAAATTATAACGGCATCAGCTCGGGCTGTGTCTACACAGAGGAAAGTGGCTAGTCGCTGGGCCCCTCCCAGCCTGCCTGCGGGTGTGGCATTGTGTCAGGAGCTCCCAGCTTTTGCTTCACTGGAGGTTGAGACAGTCACTGGATGCGATCTCTGTGCTTCTCAGGCTGTAAAGATGAATTAGATTGTCTCTCCCTCTGCTCACCAGTGTCCAACACTGGGACGCAGTTCTTCGTTGGATGGACACGTCTCGGGAAGGGGTCGTGTCCAGCCTTCATTTTTCTGGGGCACGTGTGATCCAGTTTGATTTCTAGCTCCGTGTGTTTTTCTCAGGTTTCGTGTTTGAATGCAAAAATATTCTTTTCTGCTGTAACATTGCCATGGTTTTCTCTCACTTTTGCTACAAAATCTACAGTAAGTGATAATGTGTTCAAGATATCCTGGAGCTGCTAGGGCTGTGACTCCGTGGTAGAGCTCTTACTTAATTATGAATGAGGATTCCTGTTCCAACCCCAACAGGGCATTCACTTATAAGCACATAGGAACAGAGGAGGGAGGGCAGAGGGAGGGAGGGAAGGAGAGAGGAAGGGAGAGAAGGAGGGAGAGAGGGAGACTCCTTCCTTCTTTCTGCTGTGTTTTTTAATCTTTCTTAAGGATCTTCTAGCTTGTTACCTTATGAATATCCCAAGATATGTTCCATTCCACAGGCCCTTTTTTTGAGAATTCCTTCAAATCTTTCATAATGTGCTGCCAATTGTTCCTCAACACTCAAGGAATCTTGATTAACTGGGACCTCCCAGGCAGAAGAGATGGCTCAGTGGTTAAGAGAGCTGGCTGCTCTTCCAGAGGACCTGAGTTCAGTTCCCAATATTACCATGGTGCCTCACAACTCTCTGTAACTCTAGGCCTAGGAAACCTGTCATTTTTCTGGCCTCCAAGAGCAGTGTGCCCACATGGTGGTACACAGATATACACGCAGGCAGAATACTTGTACACGTGAAATTTAAAATGTAAGAAAAATGGCTCCCGAAGGAGTGCCTGCAGAGATGAGTGACCTTTTTTCCTAAGGTGAGGTTTGAAATGGAGGCATTAGAGGAGTTCAAAGTTAACTAGATGCTCCGTGGAAAAAACCACTCTCCTGCTCCCAAACAACTGTGCTGCAGATCCAGACACTGCAGAATTCAGTCTTGTCTTCATTTGGGTTACTGTTGCTACCTGGTTGAACTTGGAACCTAGTAGAGCACATCACGGCCCTTCTTTGTCACATCCCTAGTACCATAATCGAGTGGTAAAATGATCTCAGCCTTCAATCAGAAAGCTGTTGACTTCTTAATTTGTTGTGTAATTCTGCTCATCGATGTTTTCCAGCACACTGGGGGTATGAGACAGTCCCTGTGCACTGTAAATTAAAGCTCAAACAGTCTTTAGGGCTTGGGAGCTTGTTACAGCCATCAAGCTGGGACTTTAACAGGTCCCCTTTAGAAGTTGTACTTGAAAAAGATATTCATACTACAGCACAGCTGCTAGGCAAAAGGGAAACAACAAGACTCACCGGAAGCAAGCATCACAGTGTGGTGCTGATGCTGATTAACACAGCCTGCTGCAGCGTTCCCTTGGTGTTCAAAATATCCTGCTGGCAAACAGCCTAGGCAAAGGGGGAGGGGAAGGGAGGGGAGGGGAGGGAAGGGAAAGGAAGGGAGGGGAGGGAAGGAAAGGGGAGGGGAAGGGAGGGGAAGGGAGGGAAAGGAAGGGGAGGGAAGGGAGGGGAAGGGAGGGGAAGGAAGGGGAGGGAAGGGAGGGGAAGGGAGGGGAGGGGAGGGGAGGGAAGGGGAGGGAGAATGTAGGTAGCCTGTTTCTTCTCATCTTATGAAGAGTCTGAATTTCCTACAGGTCAAAGAATTGAAGGCTTAGGGTAACAAGCTCTGGTCCTGCTCATACCCTGGGGTGCCAACCTCAGCTATCTTGTAGAGAGTAACACCTTAGCTTCTCTCTATGGTTTTCACAGGCCAGACAAACTTTGAGACATTATCCCTGCACTCCTGAAGACGTTGATTATGAGGACATCACAGTAGATAAAACCAGCACACTGAAGGCCTGTTTGCCACTGGAACTAGCCAAGGTACAGAGGTCTTCCCCACAGAAATCACACAACACAATTGAGAATGTGCGCCAAACCTAAGCTGTCTCCAAACACTTCCATGTAGCTATCAAAAGTGAGATTTTTGAAAGAAAAAAAAAGTAATAACAATGTGAATGCTTCAACAAGCTGAAGGATATGCTCAATAACTATGAGATGGCTGTGGTGGTATATACCTTTAATTCCAGCACTTGATGGGTAGAAGCAGCTAATCTCTGTTAAGTTAGAGGCCAGCCTGGTATACATAGTGAGTTCCAGGCCAGCCAGGGTTACACAGTAAAAGCTTGTCTTTAAAAGAAAAGAAATATGGGGCTGATGAAGCTGTTGTAAAGAGCTTACTGTACAAGCATAAGGACCTGAGTTCAGATGCCTAGCACCACAGAAAAGCTGGGTGTGATGGCTCCACATATAGCCTCAGCGCCATAGTGAGCAGAGACAGGAGGATGCCTGGGACTCATTGGCCAGCTAGTTTAGCTGAATCACTGAGTTGCAGTTCAGTGAGAGACCCTGTATCAGAAAAAATGAGGTGGAGAGGTGACTGAGAAAGATGCCAAAGCCACCTTTGGCTTCCACCAGCACACACTAGTCTACATATATAGACTACATATAGTCGCACAGAAGTCATGATGGTGAATTTCATCATGCTTCTTACCGCAATGAAAAGTTAGTTTGAGATAAAATATCAGAGAGATTTATACTAAGAATTAATATCCTCGGTATATATTTTTCCTCTAGAACGAGAGTTGTCTGGCTTCTGGAGAGACTTCTTCCATAACAGTAAGTAAGCAAACGAAAGGTTCCTTCCCCATGACTGATTCATCATATTGATGCCGTCTTATTCTTTCCTCTAGAGAGGGAGCTGCCTGCCCCCCGAAAAGACTTCTTTGATGATGGTAAGACACACAACACTTCCCTCAATTGTAGCAGCGGGATGCATTTGAGGAAATGAGTTTTTCATTTCAATGGTTTCTTTCCCATTTTGTCCCTTCACCTAGACCCTGTGCCTTAGTAGCATCTATGAGGACTTGAAGATGTATGGGACAGAGTTCAAGGCCATCAATGCAAAGCTTTTGGATCAAAATCAGAAGCAGGTCGTTCTGGACAAGAACATGCTGGCAGCCATTGATGAGTTGATGCAGGTAAGGCATCTCCCTATCAGTGCTGGCTCTTTTTCATGGTGAAGATAGGTCCTTGATGCGATACAATAAAATCAGCCTTTGCTGGCTCGATCTGAAGAGACCACCCTCCCACCCCCGAAAAACCTTGCAAGACATCTTGCTAAGACAGCCTTGAGGGAACCCTCTATTGGGGCAAATGCAAGCAGTCTTCTACTTGTTGGCCTTGTGCTACCCACTGGGCTCTTTACAAATGGTTTTTCACACACCATCCCCATGACAAGCAAATAAGGTCTGTACAAAGGAGGACACTGATGCTTATCTGAGATCATACAGCCTGCAAGAGGCAGAACTCGGGTCCCCTGAAAAAAAGGGTCATTTGATTGTTTTTTAAATAATTTCTTCTCTTAAGGATCCAAGATTAGGATGTAGAGACAGTCTAGTGACTAAGAGCACTAGATGTGCAACCATAAGGACTTGAGTTTGGCCAGAGGCAAATATGCAACAAACCGCATGTGGTCTTGAACCAGCCAATCACTTCAAAGAGTGGACACAGGCGGATCACCTGAGGTGTTCTTGCTTCAAGCCTAGCCATGAAATCTCCAGGTTCAGGGAGAGACCATGCCTCAAAGGAATAAGATGGAGTAACATAGGACCCCCTTCTCTGGCTTCTGCATGTTGTAGGCACAGGTCATATATCTATTATATGTGCACATGAATGTATGTGCATATAACACACAAACATACACTTGTACACATGTTCTTTTTTTAAAAATGCAGAATGGACGCTCAAAGGGCTGTAAATATATCCAAATATTATTAGGGAAAACAAGAGGGGCTGGTGCCCAGTTATAATATTGAACCAAACTGTGAACAAAATGAAAAGCCATCTATCATCTAGGGAAATCCACAGTGTTACTCCTTTGTGGGAGCCTGTTATACGATGCTGGTACAAAACATAGAAATATGCACACTAGAGAGTCGAGTGCCATGGTAACCAGGGCGTGGGATGAAGACATGTTCAGAAGTCACTGTCTGAAAAGCAATTGCTTTCTTTTTCATTTCATATATACTGTCTTGGTCATGGTTTCTATTCTTTGATAAAACATCATGATCAAAAGCAAGTTGGAGAGGAAAGGGTTTATTTATTTCATATTGTAGCTTGTAGTGAGTTCATCATCCAGGGAAATCAAGGAAGGAACCAATGCTGAGGCTGTAAAGGAACACTGGGTACCAGCTTGCTCAGCTTGCCTTCTTATAGCACTGAGAACCACCAGTCTGGGGGGAGCTGGGCCCTCCCACATCAATTATCAATCAAGAAAATAACCACAGGTTTGCCCACAGGCCAATCGGTTGGAGGCGTTTTTCCCAGTTGATGTTCTCCTCTTCCAAAATGACCTTAGCATGTGTCAAGTTAACATAAACTAGCCAGTACATTATATGTTGCCAGATTACTTATTTGAAAGACAGCGACATTTATACAGGTGTCAACCAATCTCCCATACAGGAAATTGTGATTGATATTGCATATGCAAGACCAGAAGTAAGGTGATTTGGGAAGTAGAAAGGTCTACCAGGATCTCGACAACTGTGCTCACCAGGTTAATTCCTGTTTGCCTGTTTGTAAAATGGGGTGACTTTACACACTCTACCTCTCCCTTGGGATTCTGTGAGGAGCAAGCAAGACCATCAAGCTTCATATAAACCTAAGTTCTTATTCTATGTCACCAAATCAGAAGGGGGCTGGGAATGTGGCTCAGGGGCATAGTGTTCTACCAAATCCAAAGGAACGAGTGGGAAACACGCTGCTGCTTGTTTATCTAACACAAATAGTGTTTCTATCACAAGCAGGTCTGTTACTGATAGAGTTCTAATCAACAGACCACCTCCGCCCCTCTTCTCAAAGGACTGGGCTTCTTATAACCTATAAAAAGTAACTAGCTACAGCACAGATGCCAGCTCTGAGACTCTTAGCTTCTGTAAGACAGGCCCTAATGAGGACTTTTCTGAGCCATGTGGGGGTCTTTTCATTAAAGGCGTAGGTGTGCTTGCAAAAGAACATTTCTCCCCTCTGTTCCTACAAGAACAATGCACCCGGGGAGTCGTGGGATGGGTCTAAGAATAAGAGGGAGTAGGCTGCAGGCGCTGGACTGTGAATTGACTTCACCCATTTTTGCAGACAAATGTTTTCATTTTGAAATTGTACAGATGTTATGCTTGGCATTTTCTTTTTAGGCTCTGAATCTCAATGGTGAGATTCTGCCCCAGAAACCTTCCGTGGAAGAAGCAGATCCTTACAAAGTGAAAATTAAGCTCTGCATCCTCCTTCATGCTTTCAGCATCCGTGCTGTGACTATCAACAGAGTGATGAGCTATCTGAATGCCTCCTGAAAAGCTCCAGTCCCTCCCACTTAGTGCCCTTTTTACAAAATTATGAACCAATGAAATTTTAGTAAGAGGTGGGTTGAGAACCAGGAAGTCTTGGTCTGGTTGAACTAAAGCTCCTGGCACATTCTCACAGCCCTTGCAAAGGTGGCACAGCTACCTCAGCATGGTCCCTCAGTCACGCCTCTCGTATTTACTATGCACATTGTAAGTTTTCATGAAAATCCTCCTAAGAAGAGAAAATGTTCTCCCAAATGTGTCAGCAGTAGAGCAAGAACTGATAAGCTATTATTTTTGTATTTATTGTTATATTTTATTTTCATGAAAGTATATGACCTTATTTATATTTATTTATGTTCTATTTATTATAATATTTCTTATCAAATGAATTTGAAACATTCAACTATTATGTGGTTCTAATAAAGTGATGCAAGCATTTCACACATGTTCTTGAAGTATTTATTTTTAATTTATTTAAACAGAATCTCACTGTGTAGACCAGACAGAGATCAGGCAGCCTCTGCCTTCTGAATGCTGGGGTCAAACTTGTGCACCACTACACCTAGCTAATTGGAGTACTTAATGTTCTGAGATATATTGAAGGAAAACTGTCTTCATTTGCTCTCTTGGCTGTGATAAACACCATGACCAAAAGCAACTTGGGAGGAGGAGTCATTTCAGCTTACAGTCTATCACCGAGGGAAGTCAGGGCAGGAACCTGGAGGCAGGAACTGATCCAGAGAGGATGGAGGAGTGCTGCTCACTGGCTTGCTCTCCATGGCTTGCTCAGCCTGCTTTCTTATACAACCCGGGACCACCAGCCCAGGATTGGCACTGCCCATAGTGTGCTGTGTCCTCCCCCATCAATTAAGGAAATCCCCAACAGACTCGCCGAAAGGCCAATCTGAGGGAGATGAGTTCTCAATTGAGGCTCCCTTTTCCCAGATGCCTCTAGTTCACGTCAAGTTGACCAAAAAAAAAAAAAAAAATCTAACCAGTGCAAAAATTCTGATGAAATTTGAACAAAATGACCTCACAAAGGTAGCCACAACAGGGGTGGGGAGATGGCTCAGCAAGTAATGTGTTCATCAAATGTGTGATAATTGGGGCTCAGATCCCCAGCACTCAAGTAAATACTGTGTGGCCATGATAGTCCACCTGCAATCCCAGTGCTCAGAAACAGGAACATCAGAGCAAGCTGGCTGGCTTGACCAGCCCAAATGATAAGCTCTAGGTATTTTGAGAGACTATGCCTCAGTTTATAAGGTGGAGAATGATGAAGGAAGACACTTAACATCAACCTCTAATCTGCACACCCATGTGCCTGCACACACCCATGCATCCACACACATTTGAACACATAACACAATCACACATCACAGATACATACATGAAAAAATGGCCATAGTTTCACCTCTTGAAGGCAACCAAGGGCAACATCAATAGCTTGTAATATTTTGGGAGTATCTTGCTTACTAATTTTTAAAATACTGATTTCCATGATGGAGAGTTGTGACTATAGACATACCCTCTACTTTGCTTGTATGAATGGAGTGTATTTTGTCGAAATCTTTTATGAATGAAATTTGGCAATACCTATTCAGAATCTTAAAATACTTGTTTAGACCTGTAACCTTCATAATTCTGTTTAATGAAATTTATACTGAAGAAATTATTAGATATCTGTACAGATTATGTACAAATATGTTGAATACAGAATGATTAATAGTGAATTAACCTGAAAATAAACTAACTTTTACAAAACAGGATGAATTAAGTGGTAAACTTCTAGTTCTCTGTTGCTATGTGTGGTTCACATTGATTGTCTACTTGACAGGGCCTAGGCTCACCTAGGACGTAAGCCTGTTGACATGCCTATAATGCACTGTCTAGATCACATTATCTCCTTGACATGTCTGTGAAGGATTACCTAGATTAAGTTCTCCTTTGGGCATATCTGTGAAATACTATCAAGATTAAGGTAATCAAAAGAGGAAAGTCCATCCAAAGTCACTGCTCCATGGGCTGGGGTCCCAGGACTCCCCACAAAGGGGCCAGCCATGTACAAGCATTCATCACTGTCTTCATCCTGACCTGGGACACAGGGTGACCTACTGCTTCAAGCTTTGACTTCCCCATCGTGATGTCTTGTCCCCTCAGACCATGATCCCAAGTGAACCTCTCCTCAAGTTGCTGTGGTCAGAGTGGCTTATTGTAGCCACTAAAGAGTAACTAATAAAGTATGTATCAAATCACCTCTAAAAAACAAAGAAAAAGAAAAAATGGTGCCGGCGGTGGTGCACGCCTTTAATCCCAGCACTCGGGAGGCAGAGTCAGGTGGATCTCTGTGAGTTCGAGTCCAGCCAGCAGCCTGGTGGTCTACAGAGTGAGATCCAGGACAGGCACACTACACAGAGAAACCCTGTCTCAGAAAAACCAATTTAAAAAAAAAAAGGAAAATTGGCTATTTCCCAGTCCCCTTAATCTTGTTTTGCAGGGAAACACTCAAGTGGCCATGTGAATTATGGTTTTTAAGAACTACTTTACTTTTTTTGTTCAACATTTGAGTCTCAAAGTAAAACACACAAAAATGTTCTCCCTGACAGCCACAAGCCATGACCTGCTGTGAGTTAAACAAACACATTATCCTACTCTTCAATGTGGAAAAAATGTACCACAGGCTCTCTAAATTATTCTAATTCCTGTGACCCTTTGGGCTCTCTGAGGGAAGTCCTTTTTAAAAGACAAACAGAAAAGCTCTCTACTTGCCTAAATTATATAGAATGCTTTCTTTCCTGAGCCCCATGCATAATTGCCTTCCTTTGGCTTAAGACACATCTTCCTTCTGGCCTCAGTATTAATTCTGTCTTTAAGCCATGTGATGTAAAGAGTCCCACAGCAGAATATCACAGCATTTGGCTCTGGGATAGCCATATTCCTTCTTAATAGGAAGAACCTCTCAGACGTTTAGTTAGACAGGCACCTTTTCTAGGTCGTTTCTTCCCACCAAGTCCTCCACTCATCTCCAGAGGGAAACAGTGTGGCCACTCCTCTATGATAAACTCACTGCCCCAATTCTCACTCTCTGCCCACCATCACACAAAAATCAGCGGAGGCCAGATCTTCCAAGGAGCTGGATAACTGCAGGCTCCTCCCAGTCAGAGGCTTCTCCTAGACAGGGGCTCCTCCCAGACAGGGGCTCCTCCCAGGCAGAGGCTCCTCCCAGACAGGGGCTCCTCCCAGGCAGAGGCTCCTCCCAGACATGGGCTCCTCCCAGGCAGAGGCTCCTCCCAGGCAAGGGCTCCTCCCAGGCAGAGGCTCCTCCCAGACAAGGGCTCCTCCCAGGCAGAGGCTCCTCCCAGACAAGGGCTCCTCCCAGGAAAGGGCTCCTCCCAGGCAGAGGCTCCTCCCAGACAAGGGCTCCTCCCAGGCAGAGGCTCCTCCCAGACAAGGGCTCCTCCCAGGCAGAGACTTCTCCAAGACAGGAGTTCCTCCCAGGCAGAGGCTCCTCCTAGACAGGAGCTCCTCCTAGACAGGGGCTCCTCCCAGACAGGGGCTCCTCCCAGACAGGGGCTCCTCCCAGGAAAGGGCTCCTCCCAGGCAAGGGCTCCTCCCAGACAGGGGCTCCTCCCAGACAGGGGCTCCTCCCAGGAAAGGGCTCCTCCCAGACAAGAGCTCCTCCCAGGCAGGGGTTCCTCCCAGACAGGAGCTCCTCCCAGGCAGGGGCTCCTCCCAGGCAAGGGCTCCTCCCAGACAGGGGCTCCTCCCAGGAAAGGGCTCCTCCCAGGAAAGGGCTCCTCCCAGACAGGGGCTCCTCCCAGACAGGGGTTCCTCCCAGACAAAAACTTCTCCCAGGCAGGGGCTCCTCCCAGGCAGAGGCTCTTTCCTTTAACCTGAGAAGACTCTCCTGGGCTGTGGAGTGATACCTGCTGACTGCCTCCTCTTTGGATGAAGCACAGCAATGGGAAGGTCTCCTCCACTGATCTGTGTCCATGCAGAGGAACACACTCATTGCATTTGCCCCAGGCATCATCGTGAGATGTGCTTTGAAATAACGGCTAGAGGTGAACATGGTAGTACAAGCCTTCAGTGCCAACACTTAGGAGACTACAATAGGAACGTCATGAGTTCAAGGCCAAGCCTCTGTCTAAAACAAAACAATAACAAACAGAACTGGCCCAAGTGAGGTCTTCATGATCAATTCCATTTCTCGATAAATAGTTTCTCACGTGTCATGTGTTTCCCCTCCTCTCCCTTAAAGCCTAGATGTGTGTACTAGTGCTTATGTATTATGACCAAATTGTTTATGGCTCCTTCCCTGTGCCCTCTTCTAAAAAATTAAGAGAATGCTCAGACTTGCCCCAAAGGATCAGAATGATGGTTAAATAAAATGACCCAGGCAAAGTGTTAGCCTGGCTCTCAGTGAACAACAAATCTTAGTGAATTTTAAGGATCATTATTCATCTTTGGGGATGGCACCTCAGACAAAGCAGTTAAACTGCCAGCTATTATCTCCGCATTGGTGGAATTTAGGAGAGACCACCAAATTCACAGAGTTACTGTAAGGAGGAAATGAGACAGTGACGCGGAGCCAGGGGTGGTGGCACATACGTGTAACTCCAGCACCTGGGATGTTATTGAGAGCCCTGGTAGTACAAGTCCATGAGAGTATGCAGCAGTGACAACTAGTGTTCAGAAGGTCAACCTAACAGAACCAAGAGTTCTGTTAGAGGAAACCATCACGTAAGACGTTATGGGATTACTGCCTTTTGTATGAACTGGCTGTCTCTGTTGTAAACTTCTTGTGCAATAACAGCTATGATTCTCCCCATTTACTGTGCATTTCCATGTTATGTGTACATCTCCATGTAATGTGTACATGTAATGTCATGATTGCATCTCCATGTTACAACTTTCCCTATACATTTGGGGTAATTGGACAACTATCCCCAGCTGTGTTTATTTTTCATTAACATATATCTGGCCAGGGCTATTCTCCGGACAAAAGTATTTCAGCAAAGATACCTTTTTCCAAGGACAAAACTGCACATAGATAAACATTAGCTCATCTCACCCACAGAGAAAAGAACCACCAACAATTAAAACCTCAACCACCTACCTTCACCCCGGGTTATTTACACAAGACCCTAATTTAAGAGATTTACTGCTCACATTCCTGGGATGATGTTTTAGCCATTTGCTAGTTACTGAGTTAAGGCTGTTACTTCCCACTGACCCAAGATTGCCTACAAGGCCGGACAGGTGATAGGTGCCAAGCTTCTTTCTTGTGCAAATTAAGGTTTTTTTCCTCCTCAGACAGGTGCTATTCCTAGATTTTTTTCCTCTGCAATTACTCTAAGCGAAAGTGCTTTTACTAACCAAATACTACACGCTCTGACAGAGGTTGCTTAGCCGCCTAGCATATGTCCCCCTCCCTATCAGAAAGCAGCTGCAGCTGGGATGAGCGGGAAAAGCAGCACCAAAGACAGTTTACTTTCTTGTGACTTACTGACCCCTAATGTTCTACCTCGCCATTCCTAGATTATAGTTTGAGCATATAAATTCCCTAATTGATCTTAGCCTTTAGTTGACCCTATTAGAGAACTCCCCTTTAGTCACTCCCCTTTGGGGTTGTAATTGGAAGCTGACAATTAATTGCTTTATGAGTGGATCCTTATCACCTCTCTCTGCAACCCTGAAAACTTCAAGCCTCACATTGCTTTACCAAAGAATTACTGTGTGCGTGTATATACTGGTTCTCTGAGAGCACTGGGAGAAGAGGATGGATGGAGAAGAACAAAGATGAGGATGGAGATGGAAAGAACTAGGTAGAATGATGAGAGAGCAGCAGGAGGGACCGAGAGGAGCGAAGTAAGAGAGCAGAAAAGAAGCTGTGCAGATAGAATCGCCATAGAAGAATAAAGTGAATGGACTAAAGATCTCAGTGTGCTTAGATTCATTGAATATCCCTCAGATTAGAATCCTCAGCTGGTTGGTAGACTCTTCCGCAGACCCTGGGAGCCAACAATATAGGCTGGACCTATTATTGTTTGCGTTAGAAAGTAAAGGCAGAAGGATCAAAGAGTTCAAGGCCAACCTTTACTAAATGTAAGAGACCTGCCTCAAAGGAACACATAATAAATAAGTACAAATAATTAAGAGCCTGCAGGTGTCTAACAGGTGCTCCAAGTGAAACTTTGAACTCCCTGAAGTTACTTCCTTCAAGACCTCATCACTCCAGGTAACACCAGGTGGGACCAATGAGAGGCTCAGCAGGTAAAGGCTCTGGACCCTCCAGGGCACTAAACCGGAGTGCTATCAGCAAAAAACGTTGCCTGGGAAAGAAAGGGCAAAAGTCAAGATCCCACCCGAGAACAAACCATGAGAACCAGTGAACTTTTTCAGACTAAATCCCTGACTCCAACTAACCTCATGCTCAGTGACAGCTGGGTGGAGTTCCCTTGACCCAGAACTACTCCCCTAAAAAGGAAATAAGCCAGAACACGTTTTGGACACATGAGAATGACTCTACCTGAGAATCATGGGGGTGAAAGCCTCCCTATAAGGGTCCTCAGAACTGGGGAGAGAAGGCAATATGGGAGGGCCTAGCTAAGTGTGCAAAAGAAGTTTTGGAAAACTCAAGAGATGCCAATGGACGTTTGAGCTCCCCAGGAAAAATGAAACCACAGAAACAAAAGGAGGAAATCAGTTTAACCCAGAGCAGTCATGGATCCTCTTGGGCATGTCACAGGGTCCGTTCTGTTGTCCAATTTACAGCCATCGATGGATTCCAGCTGTGGTCATTGTGACTTCATCAGGCAAGCTAAAATACATGCAAAATTTAAAATTGAAAGCTCCAGCTTCTGAAAATTGAATTGTGGGTACCTCAAATACCTTAATATGTACATGTGTATAGATACATACGTATATATTGCTTTGTTTTGTTTTAAAATCTTGGTACAGTGGCATGTGTCTATAGTCACAGCTACTAAGGAGGCTGACACAGGCAGTTCCCTTGACCCTGGAGTGGAAGCCCAGCCTTAGCAATACAGAATTTGTCTCCATTTTTTTTTCATCCATAATTTTATCGTGTTTATTTATTGTGTACGTGTGCACATGCATGTAAGCATGCCATAGTACACACATGAAAATCAGAGAACAATTCTCAAGACTTGGTTCTCTCCTTCCACAATGGAGGTTCCAGTGACCCAGTTCAGGCCATGAGGCCTGGCAGTGAGCACCCTTAACCTACCGACCGAGCCATCTTCCTGGCCATCAAAGTTTTTACTTGAATGTTTACCAACAGGTTGGTTGAAAAGTCTTTAGTGAAAAAAATCTTTAGTTATATCTATGTATCCTTAAGTCTGATATTAAAATAGCAAGATATGGGCCAAGTATGTGGTGCATACCTATAATCCCAGCCTCGGGGTGACTGAGACAGGAAGATTACAAGTTAGAGGCCCAGCATGGGTTATCTAGTGAGACTCTACACCAATAATAAAATAAAACAAAAAGATAACAAAATAACTTTTTAAAATTTCTTTTTAAAAAATATGTATGTAGTTCTCTATCTACATGTATGCCTACATACATACCAAAAGAGGGCACCAGATCCCATTATAGATAATTGTGAGCCACCATGTGGTTGCTGGGAATTGAACTCAGGACCTCTGGAAGAGCAACCAGTGCTCTTAACTGCTGAACCATCTCTCCAGCCTGATAATAAAATAACTTTAAAAAAAAATCACATTTGAGTGTGGATCTGAGGGTGTAGCTCTGTGGAAGAACACTTACATGCCATGGATGAAGGCCCAGGTTTAATATCAGCACCAAGTTGAGGGGAGGGCAGATTGTAAACCCACGGTCAATGTAACATTAGGTAATGCATTTGTAATATCCTTTTTAGGAGAAAAATTAGCAGGTAAGCTTTGTGTGCTTGACAATTGGCAGGCAATTTTTAGGTGTTTACTGTGGCGTGTATGGAGCCTCTAATAACCATTACTACACAGAAGGAGCCTGAGGCTGGAAGTGCTCATGGTGAGTAGTGGTAAACGCATATTTGTACTGGTGAACCAGGGGAACATGCCTCCAAAGTACCTTTCTTTCCTCATATTAAAGTCACAGTAAGTCAAGGGAACACACACACAACCACGCAGTCACCACAGTGACCTAGGCTTCTGTCCTGCTTCGCTTCCGGAGAACTTCAGCGCAGAAAGTGTCACGTTACTTACATACTTGTACCTCTAGCACCTGGCCCTCAAAAACAGGAGCCAGAAAAGGAAGATCCAGGGGCTTCCACACATTTCTCATTTCTTTTTCTAAACAAAGTATTATCAACACAGTCTTTGTTCTTCATAAATTATTTCCAATTACCAAAGCAAGTAAAACATTAGAAATATATATGCTTGCTTCCTTTGAAATAACTATTCCTGTTATAACACCCAAGGTGCAGAAGTAAGCCTCTTGATGAAGGCAAAATAATGTAAATGTCTGGTTTGGGGTTAAGTGGTTACCAGACTTTAAAAATAATTCTTTGCTAGCAGAGTATACCACACTGGTAAGTGTGGTTTCCTTCCGGTTAGGCTGTAGGAGTCTCAGAAACACAACCTGGGTTGGCCTGATAGTTCAGTTGGTAAAGTGTTTGTCTAGCATCCTTGGGGCTGTGTTCATTCCCAGCAGTCTTAGAGGTTTCAGGGAATTGGCTCCATTGCTTCTGCACCCCCTTTATGGGGAGCAGAGGTGGAGCAAAGTGGTTTTTCTCACACTGAAGCAGAAGCAAAGAGCAAGATCAGGGAAGAGGTTCCCACACAACCCTCAGGGACAAGAGTCTGTGGGCTCTGTCCTACCACTGTGCCCCACTCCCAAAACTGTCACTGGCAGACCACCAAGCCTGAGCATGTGGCCTTTGGATGACACTTCAGATCCAAACCAGGACACCAAGCAATCATTGTCTGCTCTGGTTTCCACACTGCTCCAGACAGAAGCAGCTCAGGGTCCTAAAGCACTCCTGGTACCCCTACACCCCCATCCCCTCTCTCCTCAGGGACCACCTGCATGGCAACTCCACTTTCGAGTGCTTTTTCAGTACATGCTCCAGGTAAGTTTTATTTTCTTTCCTGATTTAAATGTCAAACACCCCCACAAAAGATCAGATGGTTGAACCCTTGGTCCCCAGCTACTGGCACTGTTTTTGAAAGGTTGTGGACACTAATTTAACAGATGAGGTCTGGATGGTAGAAATAGGTCACTGGCTGCAGACTTTTACGATTAGAGCTCAGCTGGCTTCCAGCTTGAGCCCTCTACATCCTGTCTGCAGCCATGATGTCACCAGCGGCATCATATCCCACTGCCACAGGCCTAGCTGCTGCAGCCTTTCCAGCTGTGGGGGACTGTGTCCCCTCCAACCGTGAGCCACAACAAGCCCTACCCCTGAGCTGCTTTGTCAGGTATCCCTGTCACAGACCAGAAGGGGAACTAATACTCTTACTCAAATAGGTTTCGAAACTAAGGCAAAGTCAAGACCTCACCGAATTTGTTCAATCAACCCATGCACTTATTTCTCAAAGTCGCAGAACCTTGAACTTTTCACTATTTGTTTGTTTGTTTGTTTAGCTTTCCAAGCTTGCCTGAGAAGAAAACACTTCTGTAAATGCAAGGAGCCTCCTCTCCTCTGGAAATCCAACTTGTTGCAAATGTGTCCAGCCCTTCCAAGACAGGAGCCAACAATGAACAGCTCCTGCAGGATGGAGGTGGGTGGCAGGCTAAGGGGCTGTACCAGGGAATGTCCACCAGCACAGGGAAGAAATGGACATAACTCCATCTATGGATTCCAGGGCTTATCTGCAGCCAGACCCTCAGATATCAACACCCAGAATTCACCAGGCAGTGTGTCACAGAAGCCTGGAAATGCTGCCTGAAACCCCCCATCCAAACACTGTATCCCTGGTCCCAGAGCCCAGGGTCAAGCCCTTCAGCAGGCACCAACTGGTTTACCCCAAGAAAGACTCCAGACCGTGAACAATATCCAGCCTGCCTGTTAGAAACCACCATTCTCATGGGGGCACAATCAGCGAACAGGGGTCCTTAGAGAGTGGCATGACATATGCATCCACATGAAAATTCATAGAGGGAAACTTCCAGAACATCAATGCATCACTCCAACCCAGCAGGCCAGGATTCAGAAGAGCCCCCCTCCTTTCTCATCTGCTCAGGAATTAATTAGGGAAATATTTGGTTTTAAATAAAAATATCCTGGAAATGGAGAGGCTCTGGTCACCTTTTTGTAGACCAGGCTGGCCTTGAACTCACAGAGATCCACCTAGCTCTGCCTCTTGAGTGCTGGGATTAAAGGCGTGCGAATATAGTAGAGGAAGAAGGGGAACATACAGTTGTCTCACACCAGTGAAAATACCTGTGTGAGCTACTTTACCTGGACTACATCCAAAATTCAGAGAGCTGAGTTCAAAACTATCTGCGGCCAGCAGAACCGAGGTGACAGCAATCTCAGAATAAGAGGCTTAAAAAGTGACTTGTGGATCTAGACACTAAGTGGTTCAGAGCCTGTGTTGCTCTCTCAGAGGACCCAAGTTTGGTTTCCAGCACCCACATCAGGTGGCTCACAATTACCTGTAACTCTAGCTCCAGGGGATCTGATGCCCTCTTCTGGCCTCCATGGGCCCACAAACACACACACACACACACACACACACACACACACACACACACTTAAAATAAAATAATTTTTAAAAGTGTCTCACAGAGTTAGGAGTGACGCTCAATAGTAGATCACTTAAGTAGCGAATGCATGGCTCTGGGTTTGATCTCTGTCACTACCCCCACCCCCAAATTAACGTGTAAGTAAATAATAGTATAAAGAAAACATGAGCAGCTATTAAAGGATAATTTCTTTCTTCTCTTCATCTTTAATTAGTGAATTCTTTTAAAACAGTTGAATAAACATATCTATCATGTTAATGGCCACCGACAGAATGCCTGGAGGTGGCGACATCCACCACTCTCCACCCCAAACATCTTCCAAACTCCAAGAGTCAGTGCAGTCCATTATTTTCTGGAGAAAGTCCTTTCCTGATAAAGCAGGATTGAGATGCTTGATTCCTGAGGGCAGGGGCGGCCAGGGACAGAGACAGCAAGCAGAGACAGCTACTTTTCTCTTGGCTCCGGTGCCACTAAAGGTCTTTCTGGTATACTTTCCCCCTTCTCCCTGAAGGAAGTGACCCTGGTGTGAAAGTCAAGTAATGCAGAATTTGAACTCTTGGTTTTATGTGGATGGGTGCATGAAAATTGAAGGTCCTCTCAAGAGACCCTCGAATCTCTCCAGAGACCCACACACCCCAGCCCTTTAGTGCAAGAGAATTCGAGAATTCGGGAATTCCAGTCTCCGGCGGGTTGAAGCTACTGTATGCACACACCAGAGGGCAGCAGACCTCAGGCGCTGTCCTGGAAAAGAACTCAGCTTCTCAGGAAGCCGATCAGCCCTGTCTGAACCCGCACTCAGAAATCAAGTCAGCTGACTTTGTTTATTTGTTTCTTTGTTGTTTTCTTTGCCTGTTTTGGGGGATTGCTGAAGTCTTCCAACATGCTAGGCAAGCGCTTCACAGAGGGAAAGTCCTTTCTTAGTCATTTTCCCCTTGGGACAAGATACTAGACAGGAAGCAACTTAAGGCAAGAAGAGCTCACTTGGGGTCAATTTCAGGATGCAGGGGTACAGTGTGTTATGGTGAGGATGGTGTGGCAGTGTGAGCTAGGGCTCAGGCCTCTCTCTTTCCAGATTTTATTCAGCCCATGAGATGGTGCTCTCCATGTTCAGAGTGTGTCTTCCCCTCTTAAATCTCTGTGGAAATGCTTTCACAGGCACAGCCAGAGGTGTGTCTCCTAGGTGATTCTAAAGGCTGTCACATCGAAAATCAAGATTACCCACACATGCCTGGAACATGTTCTGACTTCTAGTGTAACCTAGTGGCATATTTATACACTTTTACGTTTTTACATAGAAAAAGTGCAGGTAGAGCTCCAATAAGAGCCTCTGACCAAGAGGTTCTGAGAGACAACTCAATGTTTCTTAATCATATAAACAATAACTTATCAAAGGTTTGACTTGTAGCTCAGGGGGGTAACAATGTGACACACACGGGGAGAGGGGAGGGAGAAGAAGAAGAGGCAGAGGGAAAGAGAGAAGCTTAAACCCAAAGGAAGGAACTCTGCGGTCTGGATTGAATCCAGAACCGTTGTGGTCCTTACTGGTTTTCTGGGTTGGGTAAGGCATTGGCCAAGCTTCACTGCACCACCCTGTGGCCTGTCCGAGCACTGCTTCAGCGCCTGGAGAGCAGAGGCTCCATCAACACTAGCTGGGTCTCTCGTACCAGACTGCCACCACCTACCCTTTCCTGAGGCTTCTTGCCTACCTAGAATTTGACGAGCGTCCGCTCTGTCACTCTCAACAGAGGACAAAGGGGATTGTGTGTTCCTGGAGCAGACGGGGACAGAGGTTTGGAGTCAAGTAGGCACTTGCTGAGGTTACCTGCCCTGGAATTCCAGGCCTTCCTCTAACTGCTGCATGAGTCATCTTTATTGACTGGTGGAGACGCAGGATGGCAACCCTGTGCTTACCACCACATTTGCATAGTTCTCTGAACTCAAGGTTGTAAGCAAACAACCAACACTTTCCATATTAGAAATCGGTTGTTCCCTTAGACGCACCTTGATTCCCAGTAAGCGCTTAATCCAGATCATTTCCTGCTCACCTTCCAGAGCAGAGATTATATCTTTCAAGCAGTTATGAAAATGCTGGAGAGGAACAGCACACTGCTCCTTATGTCACCTCAACTTCGGTATCATCAATGCACATGTTATAACATCTTGAGACTTCTGTCCAGTGCTCCAGCTGGGGGAAGGCCATTTTTATCCACTCTCCCTAGACTCCTAGCAGGGTAACTAACTACGTATCTGCTCACAGCATTTTGGTCTTTATTCTACATAAGAATGAATGAAGAATTTAATAGTTTCTCTCACAATTTTACAGTCATATAACAAAATAAACTCTCCTAAAGATGTACACTTTAATCATCTTTAAGATATACGTATACATGTCCAAAAGCCTATTGATTCTTTTTTTAATAAATATTTTTATTTTATAATTAATTTAATTTTACATATCAGCTATGGATCCCCCTGTCCTCTCTCCTCCTACCTCCCAGGCTTCCCCCACAGTGCACGCCCCCCCCCCCAGGCCTATTGATTCTTAACAATTTTTAAAGACTCAACAACTTATTCCATCACATGATATAATTGTCAGGAAAATGTGATGGCTAGTTTATGTCAACTTGATATAAGCTAGAGTCATCAAAGAGGAGGGAGCCTCAGTTGAGAAAAAGTCTCAGAAAGACCTGGCTGTAGGCAAGGCTGCAGGGTATTTTCTTAAATAGTGATTGATGGAGGAGGACCCAGAACATTGTGGGTGGGGCCATCCAGAGCTGGTGGCCCTGGGTTCTATTAAAAAACAAAAACAAAAAACACATGCTGAGCAAACCATAAGGAGTAAGCCAGCAAGCAGCACCCCTCCATGGCCCCGGCATCTGCTCCTGCCCTGTTTGAGTTCCTGCCTTTGTTTCCTTTAAAGGGCTGAAATTCAAGATCCATAAGCCAAATCAACCCTTTCCTCCTCAAGCTGCTTTTGGTCATGGTGTTTCGTCAAAGCAATCGAAGCCCTAACTGAGACAGGTATAGTGTTCGCAATGAAAAGTCAGATGAAACTGTTTTGCAAGTCAAATTAAATTGAAATAAAAGATCCAGGCAGCAAAAGTAGTTTGTGTGGCTCCAATGTAGAAGCGTTCAGCTCGCCCAGCCCCATGGACTTCGTAAGCTGCAGCATAAGGCAGTGTCCCTTCAGTGGCTCACAATGAGGACAGGGCGAGCTCCAGCCTGTGTGGTGCCCTTTCCCAGCACTGGGGAAGAACAGATGCAGCAGAAACCGCAGGGATGCTAAGAGATGTTTGTATCTCATTTGCAGTATTCATGGATCTCCCAGAGACAGCAGCATGTTCTTGGAAGGGCCTGTGTCTGCCAGTGCAAGCCACTGGTCCCTAGAAAACACAGCCGGCCCCCTTACTACATTTTCCACTTTGGCCTTTGTGATCTTGCTGTGCTGTGATGAAGAAAAGCCCCTTGCTGCCAAGGTTAAGTAAGCACGCCAACTCTTCGTAAGGATCACTGGTGATGTAAGAAGAGAGAGATGAGATTGCTTCCTGCCCTTTCCCATGATCCCATCACCTCATTTCATCCTCAGCCAACAACTGATTAATAAACACCTAATGTCTGGACTGGAGTCTTCCACGGGTTTCCCTTTAACCTGTGCTGGCATCTGGAGTCTAGATTGAAGAATGACGCTAAGGGGTAGCCTGTGACACCTAGTGGCTTCCTGGGGTACAGCTGACACTCCTAACTAAATTTCCTCTTTTGAATTTTTAATGAATTCAAGTTTTCCAGGAGCCTCATAAGAACATAAGTACTTGGGCCATCTAACGCCTACCATGTCAGCTCCTGAACCTAAACGATGAATGAGATCTCAACGTGATCCTGTTCCTAGTGAACCCCAGCCATGCTTTAAACATCTCTGCAGCGATGTACTGAGTCTGAAACCACCAGAGGAGTGACCGGATATCTCAAAGATGGTCTTAAAAACCCTTCAATAACAAATACCATAAGACGTGACTATGGGGGCCTAGGAAGACAGAGAACAGGGTAGTGGAGGCCTAAGCAACTGTCCTGAAATCCGTAAGCTAGTGAGAATCCTTTCTAGTGTTCTACAGCAGAGCACTATGGCAAGTGTTTACCAGGACCTAGTCCACGACTGTTGAGGAACTACATGGGAAGAGTTCAAGGGCCCCAAACTTGAAGAAATGAAATCAGGGGTGTATCTCAGAGGCAGCAGGATGACTGCTACTACTTGCCATATGAGACAGAGGTCATTAAAATAAACATTTCCTTCCTCCCTTATTTTTGATGCGGGGTCTGCCTGTACAACTGAGGATGGGAGAGCTGTAGGAAGCTTTACCTGTGATATCGCTGTCATCCCCACACCGGGAAACAGTGTGCTTGCAAAGGTCTTTCTGGATACTTCCACGTGTTTTAACTTTCTCCGTTTGAATCTGGCCTCTCTTGTACCAGATGTCTGTGTCTGGCACAGCTTTACATCCCTTGAAGGAAGAGAACAAAGCCATGATGAACACTGTCAACTGGCCGTTGTCTTAGCCAAGAAAGGGGCAGAAGACACAAGCATCTCAGAGCACAGAAAGTCACTTAAAACATCTCTAAAAAAAACTATCAGTTAGGCTTGGTGGCACACCAGGTCTCTCGCTTGGTCTATGAAGCAGGGTAATCACAAGTTCAAGGCCGTCTCAGGCAATGTAGTGAGATACTGTCTTAAAAAGAGATACATCAGGCTGCAGGGTGGCTCAGTGGGTACGATCACTCACTTGCAAGTGTGAGAACCCAAGTTTGAATCCCAAGCACCCCTGAAAAGACAAGCATGGTTCCATGTGCCCGTATCTCCTGCATTGTGGAACAGATATAGATGGGTCCTGAAGCTAGGCTACCAGCCAGCAAGTCCTCCAGCCTCCACCCCTCACAGTGCTGGGGACTCACACTCAGGTCTCCACCCTGGAGCAGCTCTCTCACCTGCACAGCCAGCTCTCCAGCCCCCAAACTGGTTTCTTTAACTGAGACTGTTTCCGGTTTTTCTGATGGGAATTTATTGTATTCCGGCAGGTGACTGGGTTTGTGGTTCACAGAATGGGACCATTTTGAAATGCATCCTTAGTAGTAACCTCCAGTTACAGGCTGGGGAAGGGCATTTTGATGCCGAGGTTTTGAGAGCTAAGAGCAATCAGCCATGTATCTGAAAACCACTAGATGGCATGAATCACCACTTCATGCTCACATTTTTCCCGGGCTTCTAAAAGTTACTTTAACTGTACAGAATTATGGGGCACACTGTAATAATCTGAAATGTATATACAATGTGTAATGACTATATAAGGAGAATTAACATTTCCATCTTGTTGAACTTTTTCAATTTTTTTGATTACCATAACAATTATGAATATTGGTGGGGCATATTGTTGTGAGCTAGATATGTCAGTAACATAGATGAATGCTCTCACGGCTTCCTGTGTCAGGTTTATCTAAAAGCTCTGGGTCCATATGCTGTGCCCAAGCTTTAAGTCATGGGGAGTTGCTTTCATGCAGTACGAGTGGCCACTGGAAATAGGGGTTCTGTGTTCCCACCAGTCTTAATGACCAATGTTAACTTTCATATCGTACATCAGTTTCATACAGTGACATACAGGTTACAGAATGGCTTGGAAGGAAGGCTGCGATGGCTGGTGGTAGCAGAGTTAGGAAACGCCTTGCTGAAATAAGGGCAGACAGCCACCACAGTTGTACAAAGAGCACTGGAGGTAGCCAGAGGACATAACAGAAACGCTTTGCACACTAACTTAATACTAACTTTAAAAAAGGTATTAAGGAACCCAAGCTCAGAGCTGGCCAGGTTCAGTGTTGCCCAAGTAACCAGCTGATTCAAGTCACAGAAAAATGGCTGCAAACCCCCTAGAACAGCATTTCCTAAGAGGCATTCTGAGGACCAGAGTGAAGACCGTGTCCTTGTGTCTTGTGAAGACTGTGCCTGGGCCCATAGAGTCCAATCTCTGTGGAGTGGAGGAAGAGATGGCAAAATACAGTGTTTGAACTTGGGGGCCTTTCCAAGCTTCATGTTCTCAACTCATCACTTCAAGAAGTCTATAAGGGCCATTTTACCAGAGACCAGGGCTCAGAAAGGTTAAGTAACTATCACACAGCTTGAAAATAGATAATTGTGGTGATATTGTATTCCCCAATACATTGTGCACCCTAATAAACTTACCTGGGGGTCAGAGAACAGAACAGCCACTAGATATAGAGGCCAGAAAATGGTGGCACACACACCTTTAATCCCAGCATCCCAAAGGCAGAGATCCATCAGGATCTCTGTGAGTTCAGAGCCACACTGGAAACAGCCAGGCATGGTAACACCCGCCTTTAATCCCAGGAAGTGATGGCAGGAAGCAGAAAGGTATATAAGGCGTGAAAACCAGGAACTAGAGGCCAGTTAAGCTTTTAGGCTTTTAGCAGCAGTTCAGCTGAGATCCATTCATATCAGGACTCAGAGGCTTCCAGTCTGAGGAAACAGGATCAGCTGAGGAACTGGCGAGGTGAGGTTGGATGTGGCTCGGTCTACTTCCCTGATCTTCGAGTGTTCACCCCAATACCTGAATTCAGGTTTGATTTTATTAATAAGACCTGTTAAGATTCCTGCTACAGATAGTAAGTGTTTCACCACAGGCTGGTAACAGTTCCTGCCCTGCGGTTTTCAGCTCCTCATTCCCGCTGCTCCATCCTGGAATCCAGTAGTAGAGTAGTTACCTTCCCCACAGAACTGGCTACACAGTTCAACGCCTCCACACATTATCTCTCAAGCAACACGGTTCTAGAAAATATATGAGCTTTCCCATTTCATCTCTAGGTTCTCTGGCTGTTTCATCCTGTTTACGTCCCTGTTCAAAAGGTCTGGTGGGGAGTATGGACCTGAAACTGAAGAGCGATGCTTAAACATAAAAGACTGCCATAGTCTCAGTGAAAGGTCTGAAAAACAATCCATCCACAGCAACATCTGCCTCTTGTAATACAGTTCTCTCTCTCTCTCTCTCTCTCTCTCTCTCTCTCTCTCTCTCTCTCTCTCTCTCTCTCTCTCTCTCTCTCTCTGCAAGCCCGCCTGGAGCCCTACACCAAATCTGCATGGGCTGGGAAGGACACCGCTCTAGAACCGCTCAGAAGGCAACCAACCCTGTCTTCCATTCCAGAGCCCTGGTCTGACTTTGTGCCTCCTCAGAGACCATCCCCTGAGTGTGCAGGGGTCCCAGAGACTCATTCGTCTCTACGTTCCCAGCCATGCTTTAGGCAAGCACAGTCTCCTGAAAGGAGATGTATTTGTGAAGCGAAAACTGGGACACTCTTGCCTTCTCTTGCCGGACTGGCGGTAAGAGAGCCTTGGCTGAAGGTTCCCGAAGAGACTGCAACCTATCCTGCACATACAGGACAGCTGGCTCCGGGGCAAGGGTCCATCACGGGCTCCGGGGCAAGGGTCCATCACGGGCTCCAGGGCAAGGGTCCATCACGGGCTCCAGGGCAAGGGTCCATCACGGGCTCCAGGGCAAGGGTCCATCACGGGCTCCGGGGCAAGTGTCCATCACGGGCTCCAGGGCAATGGTCCATCACCTTACATTTGGAGTATCAGAATATCTTTGTGCTCAGGGGCTTGCTGTGTAAGTGTGGACCACCAAGCTTGCATGTTCAGGGTCTTTCCAAACACCTTTAAACAATGCCTGTGGTCTTCCTTAAGAATGAATACTTGGGGGGTTGGAAAGTGGTTAAGGGCACTGAATGCTCTCCCAAAGGACCCGGGTTCAAATCCCAGCACCCACATGGCAGCTAACAACTGTCTGTCTGTAACTCGAAGATCTGACCTGCAGGCAAAACACCAATGCACATAAAATAAAAGTAAAATAAATTTTAAAAAAAGAATGAATACTTGGAAAAATAGAGATAAAAAAGTAAACACTTTGTTTCAAATTATTGCCTTTTTTTTTAATCTGTTAGAACCAGTAAGCAAATAAATTGACAAACTGTTTAGGTTTAAAAATAAACAAAATCTACATTTTCTAAATGGGATTCTCCCTCTTCTTTTTCTGTCTACATCCCTTTTCAAATCTACTGACTTGGTTTAATTTTTTAAAGTGCTTTTCGCTGCTAGCTTTCAAATAAATTATTTAGCCCCTGAACATGGTTTCAACAAGAACCCAACAAAAGCTAATGTAAGTAAACCCTGAGGACTTTACAACACAAAATAAAAGCTCTCCTGCCCCCACTTTTAAACAAGGCTACAGGAATTTGAGGGAAAAATAATGGAGAAATAATCCCAACTTTCAGTTTCCAAGGGGGAAAATGACTATAAAACAAGCCAGGGTAGAGAGTGCCTTCCGCAGACAATTGTGTGCCTACTATGAGGGTGTTCACTACAGTGTGGGCACTGTTACACAGAAGAGCCGAAGGCGTGCTGGCTCGGAACAGGACATGTGGCAACAAGCTACAGGGGTGTTAGGTGACTGTGCTAACGTGAAGGATTTCGTTGAGGAACTTTAGAAAGCAAGACGTCAGCAGACATAGATTACACATGCACACTTACATACACATACACACACTTACATATGCACTCACACACACTCACATACACACACACTCTCATATAGGCACTCACATACAAAGACACTCACAGTCACACACACACACTCACATATGCACTCACATACACACACAGTCACACACACACACAGTCACATATGCACTCACATACACACACAGTCACACACACACACAGTCACATATGCACTCACATACACAGACACTCACAGTCACACACAGTCACACACACACACACAGTCACATATGCACTCACATACACACAGTCACACACACACAGTCACATATGCACTCACATACACAGACACAGTCTCTCTCTCTCTCTCTCTCTCTCTCTCTCTCTCTCACACACACACACACACACACACACAGAGTCACATATGCACTCACATACACAGACACTCACAGTCTCTCTCTCTCTCTCTCTCTCTCTCTCTCACACACACACACACACACACACACACACACAGAGTCACATATGCACTCACATACACAGACACACTCTCTCTCTCTCTCTCTCTTTCTCTCTCTCTCTCACACACACACACACACACACACACACAGAGTCACATATGCACTCACATACACAGACACTCACAGTCTCTCTCTCTCTCTCTCTCTCTCTCTCTCTCTCTCTCTCTCTCTCTCTCTCACACACACACACACACACACACACACAGTCTTTTTCAGTTTTCAGTTTGCCGCCGGGCTAGGAATTGAGCTGGGGAGTTACTCAGGATAGCTAGGCACCATACTATTCAGTTACATTCCTTGACACACAATGACATATTTTATTTTATAGCCAGTGACAGACAGGGAAAAACTAGCTGGAATTTTTCAAGCTCATGAACCAAGGATGGAAAATTTGCACCTTTAGTCCTCGAAATGGTGGCATCCCTAACAAAGGGGGGCTGGGAACCTGGGAGGGAACCCATGGGTGTGTAGAAATGCTAGAGGCTAGACCACACCCCTTGCCAGCGGCAGTTGGATGCAGAGAAGCAAGAAAAAGGAAATGGCAGAGACGGGAGAAACAGCAAAGCGTCACAGGCACAAGTGGCAAAGCCACGAGCTGGGCTCTACCTGTGGGAAATGTTTACTTTGTTGTTAAATCCAAGACCCCTGCAAAATCAAGCCTCCAACACTAGGAAGCGGGTCCCCCATAACGCTTTCTCCTGTAATAGGCTACTGAAGACAGTGTGGGTGAGGGTGAGAGCTGGCCTTGTTTCCTATGGACTCCAGCTCCAGATGACATGGGGATGGGGATCTAAACTCCTTTGTTCGGTTTTACCATTGAGAAAAGCGAGGCCCAGGAAAACTTGTCTTTTTCACATCAAGTTTCCGCTCAAAGCCTACTCACTTCTAAGCGCATCTCATTGTGGCTGGGACACAGACTAGAGCTTTCTTTGTCTCCGTGATTTCAGTCAGTAGAATCCTTAAATGAAATTAAAGATTTCCAGTCAATTTCCTGCTCCATTTTTTTTTTTATATAGGTGCCTCTGACTCTGCTCCTGGATTTTAAGGAGCAGTGGTGGCGGGACATCTTCCCCAGCTCAAATGACGGGAAATGAAGATAACTAGGTGACCCCAGACGTAGGCCTCGCTTTTAGTCGATGAGGGGCACACACCTTGCATTCATCAGCTTCTCTAGATTCATGTTTCAGCAGACCTCCTCTCTGGCATCAGCAGAACCACAGTAGGGTCACTTGACACTTAGAAAAGTGTGTAGCTATATGTTCACTCTTAGAGTTAGCTAGCTGCCGTGGGATGTCCTTCTGTACACTGTGAGCTTGTGTTGCTATGATTGGTTGATAAAGAAGCTGCTCTGGCCTAGGGCGAGTCAGGTTATAGCCAGGCAGGAAATCCAAGAGAGAGACAGGAAGAAGAAAGGCAGAGTGGGAGACACGAGCCAGCCACCCAAGGAGCAACCTGTAATGGGACTCAGAACACGTGACAATACATAGATTAATAGTTATGGGTTGAGTTAAGTTATAAGAGCTAGCTAGTAAGAAGCCTGAGCCATAGGCCACATAATTTACAATTAATATTAAGCCCCTGAGTGGTTATTTTATAAATGGCTGGGGGACCGCAGGGCCAAGTGGGACCAGAGAAACTTCCAGATACAGCTAGCTGTCCTGCCCCACTTCTAGGGAAAGACATTTTATCAAAACTTAGCACTGGCACTACTGTCAAAACCACAGGCCCAGGCTGGGGGGAAGGCTCAGCGGGGAAAGTGTTTGCCGGGAAAACAGGGGGACCTGAGTTCAGATACTCAGCACCCACATAAATACTGGGCAAACTGGTGGGCTCCAAGCTCAACGAGAGATGCTGTCTGAAATAAGAAAGAGGAGCGTGTCTTGATCGTAGGAAACCTCAAGCCTACCCTCCACAGTGACACACCTCCTCCAACAAGGCCAATCCACTCCATCAAAGCCACACCTCCTAATAGTGCCACTCCCTATGAGATTATGGGGGCCAGTTACAGTCAAACTACCACAGTGACTGAGAAAGACACCCAGTGTTGACCTCTGCCTCCACACATTGCACACACGCGTCCATGAGTAGGTTCACACATACGTAACACACACACTCAAGAGCAAAACAACTGTAGTTTCAATATTCCTAGAATTAGCCCTGGAACCTCACTAGTTTAGACTCCTCTGCTTCCCAAAATGTCCCCCATGAATTCTAGAATCCCTCTCTCTCTCTCTCTCTCTCTCTCTCTCTCTCTCTCTCTCTCTCTCTTCCCCCATCTCTTCACTTTGCAATCTTCAATTTTTTTTTCTTTCAAAAACTCTAACTCCTCAACTTGATGCTTGAAATACCCCATCAAACCCAAAGAGGACCACGGCCTCTCATTGCTAAGTTTTTGGTCACTGGCCCACTCTGTAATTCCCCTTGCAACTTGCTCATACTCTAGTCTGAAAAGCCTAATGGCACTTCTTACCCTAGGTTCATCAACAAGGCTGTGGTCCCTAAATACCCTGTTGTACCAAATCCCTATACTCTCTTGAGAGATGATCATGGGGAATTCCTGGTTACAATTCCAGACCTATATGATGTTTCTTTATGTGTCTCAGTACTTCCTTGCCTTTAGTTCCTGTTTGCCCTTGAGTAACAAGACCCCAGCTCAGTAATTGACCGGGACTATCCTGCCCTAAGGTTTCTGAGACAGACCCATCCATTTGGCCCAAGCTAAGGATCATTCAGCTTTACAGCTCATTTTTAGTAGCATCTTCCTTTGATGGGTACACTTACCCAGTGGGCACACTTACCCAGTAGGTACACAGATCAGCTCATCTCCAGCCCAGACAAGGATACTTGTAACCTAAACACCATATGAATGTCACAAAGACTGGCTTCCTGTGGCCACAAAGTCTCCTCATCCAAGGTTAAATATCTTCCTGTGAGGCACAATTCTTGAGACAGACATTAATTCCAGAGACAAACACCAGACAATACAAGTTCTTAGACCTGGGTACCACTGCCAATAAACATTCCTTTCTGGGAGTGGTAGGTCACTGTTGCATCTGTAGTCCCCATTTGGAAGCCACCCCTTCACAAGAGGTCTCCCTTGACCCTGAAGATAAACCTCTAGGTTGATTTCTGATGTACAAAGGGCTCTATAGCCCTCAGATATGCCTTAACCACCGCCCCAACCTTGGCTTTACCAATCCCTTCTCCTTGCATGCTCAGAAATAAAGGAGTGTGGCCTTGGGGACCTGACACTCACCCAGTAGTCTATCTGTTAAAATCTTTAGGCCCAGTAGCTCATGGATGACCCCATGAGTCTCTCAGCTTTGGCTTCAGTTACCCTTTGGTCAAAGATGCCTCCAAGCCAATGCTGGGCAAGCAAGGTATGTGTACCACACTGGGTGTTAGATACATTCAACTTTATAGCTTTTCTAACATCTGCATTCCCAGATAACAGAGCCTCCTCCTATAAGCCCCAAACTCAGCTTCTGGCTTTATCAAATCTTGCTGCCTTGCTGTCAGACCCAACCTCCTCTTTCTCATTCCAACAATCCTGCCTAAAACTCACCAGGAAGTGTCAGGCCAGATCTCCGTGATATTCATTTCCCTGGTCCTGAGGCTACTTGGTTCACTGATGGCAGAAGATACATCATGAATGAGGTCTGGCTATCTATGTAACTGTCAGCCTTATGGAGGCTACCGGATCAGGCCTCCTGCCAGACTCCACCACCACCACATCAGCACGGGAAGCTGGAGTGATCTACCTCACCCATGCCCTTCAGCTAGGGCCCAATGTGAAGTTTAGCAATCTCCACTGACAGTCTATGTCTCCCACATGGTTCACGCCTCTGCCTCCATTTAGAATGAAAGGTAACTACCAACAACAAAAATACCACTCTTGGGCTGGAGCAATGGCTCAGCGGTTAAGAGAATTGACTGCTCTTCCAGAGGACCTGGGTTCAAGTCCCAGCACCCATGTGGCAGCTCACATCTGTCTATAACTCCAGTTCCAGGGGATCTAACACCCTCACACGGTCATACATACAGGAAAAACATCAGTGCACATAAAATGAATAAACCTTAAAAAACTGCCACTCTCAAATATGCCCCTGGAATCATAACTTTGCTGGAGGCTATCAAACTCACAAAGAAGGTAGCAACCAGCTTTGCAAGGCTTACCAAAACCAAGAAGACCAATGTCGCTTAAGGAATGGAGACAACCCAGATAGTGGGTGGCTCAGTTGCATGACCAAGTGAAAATGAGAGGTGGTCTGAGCACCAGCATGCATGTGTTAACTCAACGTGCTCTGATCTGGGTTGTGCGTGAGATGTGGCTCCCAAACTCCCACCTCTGTGACTTAGCCTATGACGGACTATAACCTTGGGTATGAGTCAGACTTCAGTTGATTTTCTCGGGGTATTTAATCACAGCAACAGAAAAGAAATTAGGGGACCCTCACCCCACTTTACCAGGAAGAGGTTCAGGGTGATTTTGCCAAAGTTTACTCACAACCCTGAAGGTTGGTTAAGAGGACTAAATAACCCATGCTTACTGTACCAGTCTTCCCAATGAAGATTCTCCACGGCCCCCAGCAGTATAGACGCCTGAGAGCTAGATGCTCTGTCAGAGAGGAGATGGACATTCACATACCAAAAATTCAGCGGGGCTAGGAGATGGCTCAAATGGCAAAGTGCATGCTGGGAAAGAATTAGCATCTAATGCAGGTCTCCAGAAGGACAATTAAAAGGCAGGGTGTGGTACTGCACTCTTGCAGTCATAGTGGAGGGGGGAGGCAGAAGCAGGAGATCCCAGGAGCTTGCTGGGCTGATAGTCTCGCCAAACTTGTGAGCTCCAGATTAACTGACAGACCCTGTCTTAGATAGATAGATAGATAGATAGATAGATAGATAGATAGATAGATGATAGGTAGATGATAGATAGATAGATAGATAGATCCATTAGAAGAGGCTGGAGTGGACTCTCAGCCTAGCTCTCCATTGAATGTGTGAAAGATAGTTGACATCAGCCTCTGACCTACACACATAAACATGCACAAGCTCACTCAGACCCCACAAACATGGACACATGTACGGAGCACACACACTCTCACACAAGTGCACACCAGGAGAGCTGCAATAAACAAACGTGTTTCGACATTTTTTTCACCCACTATTTGAGGAAGCTATTTTCCCATTTTGAGAGGTGCTGCTTTGCTCTAAACTAGCTTCCCACTTACCAATTATCATTTCAGTGTTATTGCCTCAGAAATCACTTCACGTCATGCTTTTTATCCTGGTGGCTTTTGTTTCTCAGCAGGTGACATTTCTTTGGCTGTCTTCCCAGATTCTCGACCCTCTGAGCTTTTATTCACAAACTACAGAAAAAAATAGAATTCCTGTAGTAATGCAGGGCAAAAGAAAAATGGAATCTGTGGGTGAGGGTCTTCTCCAGTCACAGTAGTTAACCGTGAGAGCCTCGCTGGGAGCCAAGGAAATATAAGACACTCCCATTTTAAGAACTAACTACTCATCTTTAAAAAGCCAGGTTTTTAAAATTAGACAATATAATTGCTAATGTGATAAAAGGAAAATTCTGAGATGTCCTAAATTTGATTAAAAATGTCTAAGACAGAGGGAGGAAAGTTCAGGAAGCTAAACAGTTACCAATGCAGGCCACTTCATGCTCCTCAGTTTATGTGAAAAACCTTATCTCCAACCCCATGTACAGCATCCTACTTATAACCCCAAGCCATCCAGGGTCGAAAATGTCTTTACACCCATCCCTTCCCAAAACTCCACTCCCATTGCCTGCAACCTCTATGATGAATGTAGGACAAGCAATTACTCCTTTCTCCAAATCTCTGCCCAATAAGCCTCCTGCTTCTGAGATCCTTGGTCTCCAGGGTTTTGTTCAACAATAGGGTAGCAGCAATGGAACCTAGGATCTGGTCGTTGAAGAAGCAGATATAGGCATGATGCTCAGTGGTCTAACTACAGAAATATAGTGCCTTTATGATTCATCAGACCTGGCCAAGCATCCCCTCTCTGACCTGTCACGGGCATCTCAATCTGGGCTGCTGGGCCATCTGTTTCTGGTCACCTTTAAGGGGCTGCCCTTGACTTCTGTGGCATAAATACCAATCTGGAAAACCAGAGAGCTCTGGGAGTGATGCCTTCACGTAGGATAAAGAGAATCCTATAAACTGATGTATTTGTGAGGGAGAATCACATGAGTTTAATAGTGCACATTTGGGTTGGTTTGGGGTATGTTTGTCTAAAATAGTTTTGATTCACAGTGACATCTAGTGGCAATTTGATGCAATCTCAATTTGGATTTAAGGACCTTCAACTGTGGCTCCTAGGCTTGGCCATCTGAAAGCAACTCTTGTAATTGTGGCGAGTTAAGAATGAAAACTTCCCCAACTCCCCATTTTAGGAACACCAGCTGGTGCTATATGTAAGAAGTATGGGGCTGAATTGTGCACATTTTATCAAAAAACCTTCCTAAAGTCTGAAACAGTGGGCACTAGTTTCCAAGTTGCCTTTTGTCAGGCTGTGCTACTCCCTAAAGAGAAGCTGCAACTAATATTACATGTTAAAATAACTTTTCTCTTAAACACATATATATATATATATAATATATATATATATATATATATATATATATATGTTTAAATTTTAAAAGAAAATCAATATTTTAAAGGGAAAGATAATAAATGTTCTCAAGATTTACCGACTGCAGAAACACTAGTCACCTTCAGATAACACCCCGATACCAAATACTCATCCATATTTGTTAATTCTGCGTGTTGATTGATGCAAAGCACTAAAACTCTCATAACTGTCAGAAAAGTAGCATTTTGTTACTAACCCCAGGAGGTCAAGGTTAGCTACACTGTTGGAAAGAGTGGACAGACAGCTCTGAATGCTACCACACCTAGCATGCACCTTCCAACTCTGCCCTCTGCCCTTTCTTCCCCTTCATGTAAGGACTCTTGGCACCCTTGAGTTTCCTGAGCCAGAACTTCGAGGACAGTATTCTGTTTCATCTTCCAGGGTGGAAAACTTGGAGCAGACGTGATTTCCTGAGACTGGGTTTTGAGGAGTGAGCAGCCAGACCTGAGTTGGATTATGTAACAGTTTCCTCCAAGACTGAAACATTCCACCCTGTACAGAAGCTCTTTAAGCAGGAAGGTGAACAACTCAAAATAACTTCAGGAAGTCCCTGAAACTGACTAGATTCACTAGGCCCCCTCCCTGCCAGAGTAAGCAATAAAAGCTGAGACCCTCTCAGACAAGCCAGTCTATGGAGAAGACTGGAAGACCACACCAGCTGCCTGGAAGAAGCAGAAACCAGCAGAGCACTGTGGAAAAGGTTTAGACCAACTGAGGAACCACCTGGAAAGGACGTTCTCCAACCTGTTGAGCTGCCCACAGGCTGGGCAGTGTGCTCTTTGCAAGCTGTTGCCCATGCTGGGGTGGACCTTGGTGATGCAGCTGTCTTTGAGTCATTTCTGAGGCTGTAAGTGACCCTTCACCCATATTCCTGTAATTAACCCCCATAAAACTCATGGCTCCCTTTTGTGGTAAACATACTTCAGTCTGTCCTGGGTTCCCTATTTAACGTTAATAGATGTGTGTGTTGTGTCTCCTTCCCCAGGAAGTTTTGTCACCTAAACAAGGACACAACAGAACCAAAGTTCCAGAGTGAGTGCATGGTCCTAGCTGAGGTGACTCTGGCCAGCTGGAGCACACAAGCATGGCTCTGACAGGCCTTGCCCTTCTTCCTGTTTCCTCCCTCTTACCCTTTCCTTTGCTAAAAACCGTTAGACTACACTCCCAAAGCTAGCCCAGGGGTCAGGTCCCTTATTTGGTCACTTCCTCCCCCTGAGGCTGTCAAGGTCCAGTTATCAAAAGCCCCCTTTGGCTCTCCTAATTAACATGCCCAATCAACACAAACCAACTCATCCTAACACGGGGTTTCCCCTGGTGCCTTTTTAAACCACCATTTGCCTGTGGACCACCTCTGTCTCCTCTCTATCCAGAGGCCATCCTCTGTACCCGAGACACATATCCCTTCCCCTCTCCCTTCTTCTTTCCCCTTTCACCCTTGTCCTGTCCTCTCTCCTGTCTTTTTCTCTTATTCCCTGCCCTCTGTCCCCCTGGGGCAAACACATCTTCTTTGTGCTGAGAGCTTGGTCTTGGGGTATCTCGTGCTGGTCTGGTCCTTTCCCCCATAAATCCAGGAAGGAAGACAAGGCACTGTTGAGGGAACTAGGGATAAGAGGAGCTGTGTTTGAACCCCAGCTCACTCAACCAGCCAGAGCTGTGTACTCAGGCGAGTTAAAGAAAACGTGGATGTAGTGGATAGCTGTTCCAGCTTTGACCTGGAAGTACCACCCCTACTGGAAGTCACACCTACCTATGACCTACCCCTAAGGCTGGGTCGAGATGGGAACCCTTAAGATCCGAGATCCAGATGTGCCAGCTCTCTTGGTTCCTGGTGATCCTGGATGCTGGATGGTAGACCGAGCAGAGTTCTCCAAAGAACACCGCTGGACTCACTTCACCTCTCTCGGATCCTGTAACCTGTCCCTTTACTTATTATAAGTTACCCCACAAAATAAACCTCCCTTTTAACTATGTAGAGTTGCCTTAATAAATCACCCTTTAGATGGATCCAGTGGGGATCTGGAGGCTGGTGTGGAGCCTCAGTGGCTTTGCTGCGCCTGGTAGGGCAGATCTCTCTAAAGCAGGAAAGGCTTTGGCAGATCTCTGTGACAGACCCGCTTGTGAAGAGAGTCTGTAGAGAGAGAGCAACTTGAAGGAGATGAGAAAATGGTAAAGCAGAGGAAGTGGTCTGCCTGGGTTCCTCAAAGACAAATATGGCAGGACTTATGTCAAGCTGGACTTCCTAAGGAAACATTGTGCCAAAGAAAGCCAAACTGTGTGCTAAGGGGCTTCTGGGGGCCCTTAAAGCCCAAAGAACAATTTATAGAAGACATCTTTGATAGGACAATACAGGTGAAGACAATCAAGCCTGTCCCAGGCATTAGAATTCCTAGCCACTCCCCCAGCTGCGTGACCACGCATGTGTTGACAAGATGCTTAGTCATCCCATGGCCTTCCATCCTTACGTAATCCATGCGCTGTGTGGTCACATAATCTATGTGTAGGCATGGCTTAGCTATGTAAGCCCATGGGAGGGGAGCCTATAAAAGCAAGTTCCATCTATTCCTTCTCTCTCTTCCTGTACAATCATTCCATAGGCCTATGTACATCTTTCCTATTGCCTTCCCTTAATAAACTCTTATAGTGGATTTTGTTGTACCTTGTGGCTTTTCTCGAATGGTAAACAGCACTGCTTAATAAATAACATTGTGCTGCTTAGTAAATAACACCAGAGGTGGGAAATTAGCCCCCAGACTAAGAAGGGTACATTTCCCTGCAGAAAAACGTCATGCATGCTAAAGGGTGGAGATGGTTTGGCCCAGCCCGGGACACCCCCAATAGCCAGGCACGGCGGATGGAGAGGCAAAGCTGCAGCTACATCCACAGCACCATCCCAGGGGTCCAACAGATGCAAATGGGGAGGGCAGGGCCTTGTTCCCCCATGGGAACATCAAGGGTAGAGATTTAGGGAGACTCCACAGAAGAGGTCCGGGACAGAAACGTAACGACTCAGAGAGAATGACTGAGGGTTACAGCGAGGTGAGTATGTTAGCGCCTCCTAGCCATGCTTTGCACCCAACTTTGATCTGTGGAGGAAGCGACTGCGCCAAACAGACAGGGCCTTTCCACGCTGTATTAGACCTTGCTTATGTCCCACCTTAGAGTCGGCTTTGTTGTGAACTTCTGGGATCACCTGACACTTTGGACTGAGAATGGATGACCACAGACTTGGGTGGTGCTCCTCCAAGGTTATCTCTGTGAGCCCACTATTTGCTATTGGAAGGTGGTTCAGGATGAGGCCTTGCCCCACCCATCCTCTGGAGAAGGTGTTGTTTTGCAGATTTAGAAATCTATTAGACACACAGGTGTATCCAAAGGAATGAGCTCAGTCTGCACAAGGTGCAAGAGCCCAGCACAGCTGTAAAATGCTTACAGTATTATGGTCTGGAAATGTTCATGATATCTGACCATGTTTTTGACAAAATCCCACACAGCCCATGACTGTGAATGTAAAGAAGCTACAGGCATGTGGGGGAGATTTTCATACCCCATCTTGCTAAGCTGTCTGTCCTCTGTAGAACTTGTTAAAGAGTACGTTATGGGATTGGGACAGAAAGGCTCAACAGGCTTTGGAGCCGGCTAAGATTCTTGAAGGACAGGCTGAACAGCTGTGCGCCCCACTACCCCAGGGTCCCTTCCTGTGAGAAGTCACCAGGAGTTCAGAAGGCTACAGCTGGTGCCTGTGGCAGAAGCAAACTGAGGCTTTGCTCTCAGTCTTGGAGAGGAGCAGAGCTATGAACACAGTCCTAGAACTGCAGCCGTGAGCTGTGCAGAAAGCATTGCAGCAGGTGGAAATCCGTAACCGGCTCCACCTCCGTGACAGGAAAAAAACATGTTTGTGCGTTTGTGTTGAAAGCCTTCTGGACAAACTGCTTTCTGCGGCGGCACAGCATCACACTCTACAGAGGTGGCGGGCACACTTGCAGCAGTGTTGAGGATGGTTTCTTTGTTGTTCGTCTGTGCAGACACCAAGCAGCCTGTGAGCTTCAGGGTATTGTCTGGTTTCTGCTCAGTCTCACTGTAGGGGCACGGGGATTACAGCTGCCTGTGACTGCATCTGGCTCTCTTTGAGCTCTTGAGATTCAAATTCAGATCCTCCCAATTCCAGGGCACACACTTGAACCACCACCCCACAGCAAGCAAAACTTTATATACTTTGACATTTTGCTTGTGCCTAGTTTTAAAGTTCTCAATATATTTGGTTATGATAGTTAATAATAATAATAATAATAATAATAATAATAATAATAATGTCTTTCAGTATAAACTTTTGGTGTAAGAAGGAATGTAAAATGCACAAAGTGTCATGGGAAGAGCATTAAAATATCTTCAGTAGTGAAAATATAAGATCCAGCGTGAAGCTCCACGGCTTCAGAACAGCTTTTCTAACTGGGTAGTTCATGAGATGGATAGACTTTGAGTCTGGTTAACTTCAGATTGTGGTATTTTTATTTGCAAGGTTTTTTTTTTAATAATGAAGTTTATAAAAATTAAAAAGTATTTTTAAAAAATGAGGAACCTATGTCTCAAATTTATGAAATGGTGTCTATAGAATGTTGGCCAACAATGCTAATGGTTACTGTGTGGTAATTAAAATGAAAAGTAAGTGAAGGAACCTTGAGAGGAAAAGTATGCTTGCAAGCCCCGTGGCAGTGCCGTGCAGGGTGTCCTAGAACCAGTGTCTTTTAAAGCCACTGAGTACTCCCAGCAACAGAACCAACGGCTGAGAGAGTTTAAATCCAAAAGGCACACTGCATGGGTGTAAGAGGACATTCCCAGGGGCCAGAAGATTATTCAGTGAAGACGCCAGCTCCAGGAGTGGCCTACCCACTGTGAGTTGTTGACCAGGGAAGCCCCTGAGTCCCCACAATCCAGAAAGGCTACTGACTGCTGTTGATTGTATGATGGAACTAGAGGTAAGGCCCTGGTTGCTGAAGACACCACATGAGCATGCTTTGACTGGAGAACATGGGGAAATGGAGGTGGGATTGAACTGGAAACTCCCACCTGCTGTGGATATCGCTCTGTATAAATAAAATGCTGATTGGCCAGTAGCCAGGCAGGAAGTATAGTCAGGACAAGCAGAGAAGAGAATTCTGGGAACAGGAAGGCTGAGACAGAGAGATGCTGCCAACTACTGCCATGAGTACCAACATGTAAGATACCAGTAAGCCACGAGCCACGTGGCAAGGTATAGATTTATAGAAATGGGTTGATTTAAGATAGAAGAACTAGATAACAAGAAGCCTGCCATGGCCATACAATTTATAAGCAATATAAGTCACTGTTTACTTGGTTGGGTCTGAGCGGCTGTGGGACTGGCAGGTGAGAGAGATTTGTCCTGACTGTGGGCCAGGCAGGACTGGAAAAAATTCCAGTTACACCCACCTTGCTAGCTGCCTTTCACATTGCCAGAAGGACCCATGCAGACTGCCAGTGGAAAACTGTCATCAAAATTCCTGCCTGGCTAGAGACCCTGTGTGCCAAAATACCGACATGCCAGGCAGGATGTTCCTGCTTATGCAATAGTGCCTCGGCTGTTGTGGGTAAGAGCAACAGCTTTCCCACTGGGTTTAAGGAAAGAGGTATGCTTCATTAACGAGCTTACAGACTGTAACGATCCACTGAGGGGAGAAAGAAAACATATGGTGTAAAAGTAAAATGACTGAATGTTCCAAGGTAAGGAAGAAAAGCGCAGGACAAAAGCTCAGGGTTGGACAGTGTGGTAGTTTGAGCGAGAATGCCCGCCCCCCTTTCATCAGCTTATATATTTGAATGCTTGGTCCCTAGCTGGTGGAACTGTTTGAGAAGGATTAGGAGGTGTGCCCTTGTTGGAGGAGGTGTGTCACTGAGGGTAGGATTTGAGGTTTCAAAAGCCCAGGCCAGACCCAAGCTCTCTCTTCTCCCCGTCTCCCCACCTCACCCCCTTTCTGCTTCCCATCTTCAGATAAGATGTAAGCTATCAGCTACTGTTCCAGCTTGCCATCTGCCCGCATACCACCACGCTCCCCACCATGATAGTTGTGGACTCATCCTCTGAAACTGTAAGCAAGCCTCCCTTCCTTTGTAAGTCGCCTTGGCCATGGTGCCTCTTCACAGCAATAGAACCATAACTAACACAGACAGTCACGAAGGGATTCTGAGAAGTAGTGGGTCTTAGGGGGAATATGATGTGATCAGCCAAGGAAAGTATTTCTATGTTTTCTTAGACCTTGAACACTGATGCGGAGGCCATGTTGCTGTGGAACTGAAGTTTCATTCTCCTTGCTTCAGAAGACAGCATTTCCTTGGAGCATTGTGGTCCTGGCAGACCTGGAACTCACTAGGTAGACCAGGCTGTCCTTGAACTGACAGAGATCTGCCTGCCCTTGCCTCCTGAGTTCTGGGGTTAAAGGCATGTGCCACCATGCTCAGCTAAAATTTTATCGGCTATTCTTACTGTGTATGTGATATGATGTGGGAGGGTGGCACATCGGTCACAGGACATCTGTGGAAATCAGAGGACAGCTTTGCAGAGTTGGTTCTCTATGTTTACCTTTGACAGGGTCCCAGAAATTGAACTGTCAAACAAGGGCTTTCCAGGCTGAAAGTCCTTTAGCCCCCGATGAGGAGGAAAACAGTACTCTTCTTCATCCTCACAAAATTAAACCAAAGTAACTTACAGAGGACCCATAATACTGAGACATTAAAGACCTTCCCAAGCTTTGTAGACATCTTCAGCATCAGCATTTCCCAGGCTTTGTAGACATCTTCAGCACCATTTTGCTGAGACATTAAAGACCTTCTCAAGCTAGATCATCACGCCACCCTCTTTGAGAACATAGGTTCTGTCTTTGAAATCATAATAGGAAGACCCAGCTGTATTTACCTGTAGCCCCACACAGTTTAGCAACTGCTGTTGTTTGTTTTTACTCTTTGGGCTCTTTGGCGCTTAGCTCTTTCACTTTTTGGCTCTTTGCTCTTGGTGGGGGAGGGGGCACCACTGTGGGGTCCTACACAGACTCCTTAGTGTGGCCTTATTCCATCTTGACTCAGGGTCAGAGAGTCTGAGCTTGTTTTGCCCCACTGCATAATAGGATGCTTTGGCCCAAGGCATGGTTACCTGGTGTCTTATACTTCAAGGCCTAATTACAGGATGCTTTGCCATAAAGCATGGATACTAGATGTTTTGAGAATTAAGGAAGTGTTTACACTTGTCTGTACCTTGAACCATGGTGTCCTTGACAGGGGAGGTTTTTTGCCTCTCCCCTTGCTGGTGTATAAAAAGTCCATGAGGAATAAACTCAAGGAAACTGTGGTATTGACTCAGAGCCCTCCCAAACCTATTCTGTGTCTCTGTCTTTTTCTTTTACGTCTGTGTCTCTATTTTTCATAGCTATTATTTCTCAATCCACATTCCCCTATACCAAGGACTGTCTGAAGGTCAGGCTGGACACAGCATACCTCCCAGCTCCCAAATAAATCACACACAGAGACTTTATCTTTCTTATAAATACCTGGCCTTAGCTTAGTTGCTTCTAGCCAACTTTTCTTAACTTAAATTATCCCTGTCTACCTTTTGCCTCTGGGTCTTTACCTTTCTCTATTTCTGTACACCTTATCTTTCCTTCTTATTCTGGCTGTATGGCTGGGTGACTGGCCCCTGATGTCCTCCTCTCCTCCTTTCTTGCTCCTTGATCTCTCTTCCTTCCCCAGATTTCTCCTCCTTTTTTAATCTCTTTATCTACCAGCCCCACCTATCCTTTCTCCTGCCTTACTATTGGCCTTTCAGCTCTTTATTAGACCATCAGGTGTTACAGACAGGCAAAGAATCACAGCTTCACAGAGTTGAACAAATGCAACATAAAGGAATGCAGCACATCTTTGCATCATTAAAACAAATGTTCCACAGCATAAACAAATGTAACATGTTTTAAAATAATATTCCACAACAAGCAACCAAAGAGGATTCTTATGTATGTCAGGAACTTAATAAAGCTATTAGGAAAATCTATTCTTTAGTAAAATAATTTCTTTACAGTGACAAGAATAGTGTCACACACACACACACACACACACACACACACACGCATCTCAAGCAAGTCTGTGGTTTCATGAAAAAGATGTCACCACAAAAATACTCCACGGTCCCATTGAAAAGGTCTTTTCTAGGTGCTTCTCATTAAGTCTCATGCTGCCAAATAAGAGGGAATTGACTCCTGGATCAATGGTTCTCACCTTAAAAAGACTCATCCACTTGAATGGCCCAACATTCCCATCACTGGCTTTATCAAACCAAATCCATGAGCTCCAGATTCAGTGAGAGATCCTGCCTCAGAATTAATATGGACAGCATTCGAGGGAGACACCATATCTCAACCTCTTCCTCCTACCCACTGCCTGTAGAAATGCCTATAAAACTACTACATTTTTATCTCTGGCTTGATGAACACTTTCAGTGTATCCTGCTTCCAGTACTTGTGGGAATTTATCCCAGAATCTGGTCCTTTATTTCTGGCTACCGTCTGCAATAGCCTAATAAACCCTTTCATTTCAGACATCATAAAGTGTCATAAGCCTGGTTTCTCAACCCCCAGAAACTGAGGCATCAGGGTCATGAGTTTAAAGCTAGCCTGGGCTACATAGCAACCACTTGTCTGGAAAAAAAAATCAAAATCAACCTCCACCTACCCCTCCACCTTCGCAAAAAAAGGTTTGATTTTACAGTTGGTATATTTTTGAGAATCCAGATAAATCAGATAACTAGCTTAGAGTTGTGGGAAGGTATTATACCTATCTCTACCCACCACAAGGGTCATGGTCAACATTTCTACAGCAAAATACAGGTTAGCAAGAGAAAGCGAAACAAATGTATTATAACAAACATATATATATATATATAAACTTATATAACGTAAGGTCACTCAGAAAAAGCCCATGTTTATGTCTGGGCCCAATGGAAAACAGACTGCTATGTAGAGGTGTAACTGGGTGAGGGGCACAATGGCAGCAGACTGAAGGGGAACCCAGCAAGGCCCTTGTCTTCAGATTCTCCTCAGAAGCCTGTACATGGTGCAGAAGTCTCTGGGAGGAGGGTCCTGAATGGGGAAAAGAGCAGAGGATGATTGTCTAATGTTTATGCCTGTCTTGGGGGAGGGGCAGTCCTAGTTTCTGTGATCCATTTTGAGGGTAGAAAAAAAAATCTAGTTTTTCTTTCTCTTAAAAGAAAGAAGGGAGAGTGGGAGCCAGGACAGGAATGTCAGAGAGACTCCTTCTCTAAGGCCTTTCAATGCCCTCTGTCCACAGTACTCAGCATGCTATGGCACCTTTCTATGGGGCATTGGGACCCAAGCTCTGACAGCCATTACCCGTGATTGCTGAAGCGACGTTTGTAGAAGTTAAAAGTTTTTTCCATCTCTAATCATCCACAATTTGACTTTATCTGTATTTTAACTAAGAGAAGAGGTTGCTTAATGAGTTAAAAACAGTTGTCATTTATAATTGATTTGTCTTGCTCCTTGACCATCAATCAGCACAGTAAAATAATTCTTTTTTTTTTTTCCGTCTATTTTTATCTTTGTCTCTCTTGAGGTCCCAACTGTCATTTTTAGATTCTGCACCAGAAGGAGACATAAAAAATAAATCAGCCAACCATCTTGAGAGTGCATGTAAAAGCTTATTTTCTAAACAGAGTGAACTGGAGTAGAACTCACAAGCTTGCTTGAGTCTTCCTTGGAATTGCAAATTGCATCAGAGAGGCTGCCCAGAACGGCGGTGGAGCTGAAAAAGAAAAGGATGATGGTCCCATTTTCCTATTAATAGAAGACGGGATTGGGCCCAGGCTGTGCAGTAAGCAACAGGAGCAGCTGCAGTCACAGATTGCTGCCTTCCAACTTGGGCTCGGAAACTTACCAGCTGGGTGACCCTCATGATGCATTTAGCTCCACTGTTGTGGATCTCCCCTTACAACATGGAATACCTGCTGGGCCCTCCTCCTGTTGAAGGGATCAAGTTCATCTGTGGGTTGTAACTGGAAAACATCTGCATGTCGTAAAGGAAATGGCAGGGCACCAACTTGCAAATGTATGTGTATGTGGTATATGTGTGTGCATGTATGTTCATATGTGTGTAGGGGTGCATATACATGCCTGTGCATGGAGAGGCCAGAAATTGATGTAGAGTGACTGACTCCCAAGGTCTCTCTGCACCAGCATCTTTGAAGAAGGGTTTCTCACTGAACCAGCTTGCCATGGGACTCCTGTCTTCATCTCCAGAAGCTAGGATTTATAAGCAGGCTGTCACTCCCTCCCGGCTTTATGTCTGGGTTCTGGGGATCTGAACTCCAGTCTGCACAGTTGCTAGGCAAGTGATTTCCCCCACTGAGCCATTTCCCCAGCACCGGCTTCTCCTTTCAGAGTGGATTTTGCTTGTCATAATGAAATTATTACTTAGTGTGTTGTTGTTTTAAATTAAAAATAGTACTTTAGATTTCACTTAAGAGTCTGAATTTCTGCTTTCTCAGGAAAACATGCAGCTCCCTTCAACATCAGACCCACACGCCCACATAGGAAGCTGAGGAGCAACTCCTGTTTTGGGTGAGCACGGGCTCCCCATTCACTAACAGGACCTGCCCAGTGCAGAGCAGCCTTTAGAGTCTAACCTATGAACCCCAGTGCTCGGGACACATGTCTTCATCCAGTATATGTGCCATCCTTTCCTCACCGGCAACCGGGTCTGTAAACCAGACTCTCCAATAGGATTGGGCTTTTCACAGCCCAGCTTCTGACGGACAGTTAATCCTCTGAACCTTTTGTTTTCTGAAATGCTGCAGCCTTTGGTGTTAGCTGGACTTGGGGAAAGAACCAGCCTTCCCCATATGACTTCCTAAGATTCAGAGTGAACCCTTGTTTATCTGGGGAAGCACCTGGCACAGACCCTCCGATGTCCCGTCCCCCCTGCCCCCGCCGCCACCCATGAACTGTGAGTTCGGCTGTTTCCATGAATTCTTGTTCAGCTGGCTGACATAGGCTTCCCCTATGACGATACCATACCAGCTGTCAGGTCCCATGGCTGGTAACTCACCCTCTCCATGAAAGTCTAAAGTGAAGCCGCCCTGAGGAGAGACCTTAACCTTCATGTCAGGAAAGTTTCCCTACTGCAGTATTCTTAACACAACCTGTTTCCTTCCCTACTTGGGCTCCGCGCCCCCTGCCCCCCACTCTTCTTCTTGCCCGCACTCCTGTCTCTTCAACTTTGTTCTGAAAATTGTATAGGTCTTTGCCCAGAGTGGGACCCTTCATTAGCATTTCAGACGTAACTCGGTCACAGCCCTGGGGAGAGAATGGCGGCTGAATGTTAGCAGGAAGGTCAAAGGAAGCTCTGCCTGAAGAAAACAGGAGGCCAGCCTGGGAGGGCACACCTGAGATACCGGCACATGGGAAGCTGAGGCCGGAGGATGTGACGGTCAAGGTCAGCCCCAACTACCTGAGAGAACGTACTGCACACACAAAAACAAAACTATGTGGGGGCAGGAGGCCCAGCCCCAAGAAGCAGGATTTATACTCGGGGTCTGCCGGGCACAGGAGCTTTTCTCAGTTTGCCTACAGGCATCCAGATAATTGGGTTGTGTCCATTCTTAAGAGAGACATCAACCCTTTCCCAGGCTGGACTTCCGCTTCACTGTGCACTTGGGCGTCTTCCACCAATCATGTAGTCCTTGTGGACTTGACATTCTTTTCTAACTTCCGTAGAAGCTTCTCTTTGGACAGCTTTGATGACCTTGTCTAATTAAGCTCTCTTTCCTGTGTAAGCCAACACTCTGTCTTACAGCCCCTCGGTCCTAAGTATCATTCATAGTTCTTTATGGACTCCATGTTTAAGTTGACTGGCAGGTTCTCCTTGCTTAGGATGGTGAGAGAGAAAGGTCCCAAGGAGTCAGGGACAGATAACTGGCAGCAAATTTGAGACAACTTTGGAAAGAAAGCATTTATTGTAGACGACGGATCCTCAAACATCCTTTCCCCTGCTTAACCGCAACCCCTCAAGTCAGCATCGCTCAATCTTGGCCTCCCCCGCACCAGGCCCTCCAGACACAGCCTTGGTTTCTTTCCTTGGACTGTGTCATCCATACCACCCCTCTTACATGCAGAAAACCCAGCCCTGACTGTTGCAGACATTTTACATTCAAATCACATTTTGATGAAATGTTCCGTTAAACAGTGCAAGTTGAACAGTCTTGTAACTATGGCAGACCACACAGAACCACTGCAGGGGGTGGAGTGGAACCTGCCACCAAGTCACAGTCACGCCCGTTCTATTCCTGCCGCATTAGAAAATACGTTTTCTGTTAACGGTAGACGTTCCACGTGACTCACCGAATCGGCTTACTCAGAATAAGAGTGTCCTGTTTTACCACGTGCACATGAGGCATGCATGCTACTCTCCTCAAGTTGGGAATCCATCCAAAATAGAATCTCTGCAAACCTGACTATAACTGAATTGTTGTTGTTGGTATTTTTATTACTGTTGATCTGAAAAAATACCGTCGATTGGATGGGCTAAGTTGAGGAAGACGGGAAATGATTATGATTTACAGAAACATTTTCTGCATTTGACATTGGAATTTTGTCCTTTTGCTAAACAAGGGTGTAATTAGTCACCACCATGCTCAAGAGACCAAAAGTAACTCAGAAACAGCACCCTGGTTTTCAGCCAGGGTGTCCTTCACTGAACAAAAACCTGATGGAGTCCCAGAGGAGGGGGGGGGGCGCAGGCAGTGGGAAAACTGGAGCACTTTTGGGGAAACAAAGGCAGCAGACTGAAAAGCTTCTTTTTAAAGAGATTTTCTTTTTGAATGATGTGTGTAGACGTGTGACTCTGTGGACTTGTGGACTTGAGTGCAGTTCCCATGAGGCCAGCAGAGGTGTCAGAGTCCCTGCAGCTGGAGTTACAAGTGGCTATGAGTCATCTGATTAGAGTACTGGGAACCAAACCTAGGTCCTCTGCAAGAGCAGTACTGGTTCTTAACTGCTAAGCCTCTCCTGCTCCCCCACCGCAGGCTAGTTAAGGGAGAGTAAGTCCTGAGTACCAAATCAAATAGTAGGTGTAAGCCAGCACCACACCATTTTGCAAAGCTCTTCCATTGTGGTTGAGCTTTGACAATTCCTGAAAGTACAGTCATTGCTTTCCAAAGTAACATCTTTCTAGTCTTGCCCTCCCACACTCACAACTGACTCAGGGACAGCCTGACTGAAGGCACATACTATGGGCCACTATCAACCATGTGGCATGGAACCTCCCTGCTTACTCCGAAATCTGTAAGAAGGAGCCCCACTCTGCCACATGGGCATGAACTCTCCTGCTGTCTGCCTGTCTGTCTGTGACATAAATAACTCTTCTAATAAATCTCTTACCCAAGATGACAGTCTGACTCAGAGTCCCTCTTGAGCTCCAGAGAAGCTTCCAGTAGAAGCTTAAAGCACGGCGGGACCCATGCTAAGACCTTCCGATAACTGTGGGACATGACTAAGTGTTGGCAAGATGATGCATTCCAGTCATGCATCAACATTACAGAGGAGGAAGGAACATGGATCACAGCCGTGTGTGAGTAGATCCAGAGCTGAGAAAACTAAGCATAAGAAAATAGAAGGGTATCAGAAAAGGGAGGAAAGAATATCTGAGCTATTCTTGGCCCTGGACTAGCCTTTCATAAGTGGCAATGTTGATGACTTTGGCACTCAGCAATCTGGGTGTCAACATCCGTCTCTCTGGCCAAGAATGACTTGTGAACCTCTAGGTTTTGCACTTCCCGGTCTGCAGAGTAAACTTCAGGAATCACCTCTCCTCCAAAATATACAATCTGTAACTGTCAATCACAGTCAATGCAATGACTCTACTCCACAACAGAACTATTGTGAGAACAGGAAATGCAATAGTCCTCATGACCTGCTGAGCAGTGACACTTCACAGATCTGCAAACAGAGGGGACATGAGCCTCTCAAGGGCATGTAGATACTGAAAGGCAAAACTGGACTTGAAACCCTGGCATTCAGGTTCCAGCAAGCTGCTGGGAGAAGGGGAAAAGGGGTTTCAGTCTCCCCAGCCTTTAATTTAGAGTCAAAGGAGGAAAACTGGGGGCTGTTGGCTGAGTCACCTCCATGCCTGCCAAATCTCACTGGCCAGCTTTATCATCCTCTGCTGTTAGCTCTTCCCTCCTGTTTGCCATGCTCCCGTGTGAATCCCATAATTCTCCTGTGTCACACGGGCTTCTTTGTGTGAGCTACAGCATGCATGAAACTCACAATTGCACTTTGCTATGGATTTCATTATAGCCTTCCTAATCAGGCATATCACTGGAGAATGGCAGATGCCATTATAGAACGTGATGGATGATGAAAGATTGGCCCAAGTGTGTGATTGATAGTTGGTATTGATTCTAGTGTGCCTGGGAAGGGATAGTTCAGTGTGCATTGATTTAAACAAATGGACAGCATGGGAGTGTATTTCTGTAAAAGATAGAGTTGTGCATCACATAACAGCATTCAGGTCGTTGGTGGATAGCATATGGCATGGTAGTCTCATGCAGTTATAATGGAGTTGAAAATTAATATGTGGTGAGGTCATACCTATCAGAACACTGTAGCACTATATATTTCTTAGAGAGAAGTCTGACACATACCAGTGGTGATAACCACCATGTTTACAATATTAGACTTGTGTCATTGTATCATTACTATTTATTTAAAAGAGTTCATTGTAGATGCCTTGGGCAGCTTCTTCAGATGGTATCCCAGAAGGCCTTGTGATCCTAGGGATGACAGATCTGTGCATGTTCTTTTGTAACTAAAAGATACTGAGCTGACTGTGCAGCTTGGTGGGTAAAGGTTCTTGCCTCCAAATCTGACCACCTAAGTTTGATCCCTGAGACTCACATAGTAGAAGGAGAAAATCAACTTCCTTGGGGAGGGGGAGCAGTAAAGCAGAGAACAGGAGGATATAAGTGATTTGAAGGAGGAAATAGTTAAGACTGAGGGTTGGCTGGGGGGAGGTTAGTAGAGAATGAGGGGTAAATAATACCAAGGAGGTCTGAAAAAGCCATACAGAATCATATTATTATTTATTTTCCTAAATTTGTTGTATGTACAATACATATAAGTCTATGTTTATACCTATGTAACAAATGAAGTTGATACACTTGAACTGTTATCACTGTCCCCAAGATCCAGAGACTACATAATGAAAACTCAATATCAAGAATGAGAAGCCCCCTTTGGAAATGTTGTTGGGGAAGTCTGAGATTCCTCCAACAATATAGGCTTCTGCTGTTGCCTTTGGTGGCCTTCTAGAGGTAGAAGGTAAGACCCTATTGTTGAAGAACCATGCACTTCAGTCACAAGACCTGGAGGATCTGAGTTGGAACTGACCCGAGAGCCTCTTCCCTAAGAACTAGTTTTCCTAGTACCAGAAGACACTAGGCAAGCTTCTGAGAATGGGCAGCAACAAACAGTCCTTCCCAGCTGTGGCTCCCATGAAACACAATGATACCAGCATGGAGTAGTAACCCTGAGTGTGTAATAGGAGCATTCACATCACATGAAGGTCATAACTAATAGTTCTCTAATGAGACTCAAGGCCCACTCAATGGGAGGGAAATCATTCTTAGTACTGCAAACCTAGTCAAACACTCAGAGCTGCTTGGGTCATGGATCCTAGAGAAGAACCTACTACTGTCATTTACTAAACCAGAATAATGCCCAACTATATCACAAATATCCTTTTACCTACACATAAGTGTAGCCCTCAGCCCTCATCCAAGAAACTTCTCTTTACAACAGGAGGATACCATTACAGAAAACCATAACTTGTAAGAATGCAGAAAATAACTGATTATGGAATGTCCCACCCCCTGCGGATACATATACAACACAATTCCTACACCTAAGGCTTAGGTGAACATCTTGGAAGAAAGACAGAAAAACTGTAAAAGCCAGAAGACCAGGAAATCTGAGGGGGTTTTTGTCTCCTAGAAATGACAATAAAGCTATACCCATGATACCCTAACAATATTGCTGCCTAAACAAGATCTGAAGAAATGCAAACCAATAAGCATGCTAACACAAAGAGGTAAAACTCACAGGACCCCACCCTTAAACAAACAACTCTGGGCAACTAAGGAATGTTGAGATCGAGAAAGAGAGTCCTCCCCAAGGATGAACCATCTAATTGATTATCCAACACCAAGTGATCATCCCTGAGCTCATACACAATCACAGACTAGGTAGGCTGTCTAATACTTAGATATTTAGGCATCTATCTATAACAATAACAACTAATAAAAAAGATGTCATGGTTTTAAGAGGAAGTAAGGGGGTTGGGGATTTAGCTCAGTGGTAGAGCACTTGCCTATCAAGCACAAGGCCCGGGGTTCGATCCTCAGCTCAAAAAAAAAAAAAAAAAAAAATCAAGAGGAAGTAAGGTGGGGGTAAATTAGAGGGGCTGGAGGGAGGGAAAAAAGGGAGATAATGATGTAATTATATTTTAATTTAAAAACAAAAAAGGAGCTAAAGAGATATCTCAGTGCACTTAAAACACTGACTGCTCTTTCAGAGGACCTGGATTCAATCCCCAGCACCCATATGGCATCTCACAGCCATCTGTCCAATGCCTTCTTCTGGCCTCTGCACCCACCACTGATGTAGTACATAAATACACATGCAGACAAAACGTCCATACATATAAAATAGATTTTTTAATTAAATTAAAGAATTTTAAGTAAAAGTTATCCTCCGACTTCCACACTCATGACAGTCACACATGCGCACACATACACACACACACACACACACACACACACACACACACACACACACACACATAAGTAAGTGTAATAAAAGTACTACGAGTGAGCTTTCAAATGGCAATTACCACTTTAAAAGGCGGGACATATTTTTCTTCTGAGAAGATGACTCATGAGGCTGAGCATGGCAGTCCACATCTCTAATCCCAGCACTCGGGAGACTGAGGCAGGAAACCCATAATTCTGGGGTTAACCTGGGCTCCAAAGTGAGACCAACAGGGGGAGGTGTCCTGAAGAAGTTCTGAGTCATTCAGCCTTTCCCTCCCTGGAACAGGAGCAAATGGGAAGTGTCCACTCTCGGACTTTGCTTCCTTCACGGGCAAACAGACAGTCTCTCTCTGATTTGAACTAGTGTTTACACCCCAAAGCCCTATGACATAATAGTTGACTTTGGAAAAGATGGAAGCAGGGAACTGCAGTGATTCCAATACCCTTCTCGGTTCGGGCGTAGTCTATGAAGCTGTGAAGGAGCCAAGGTGCCTGTGAGCCACACCTTGACCCTCTTTCCCTTGGGGAACATGATTACCTCACATCTGTCAGTGCACCGGGCACACCTCACCTGTGAAGCACTGGGCAGATGCTTCACACGAATTACCTCATTTAATTCTCTATAGCAATCGCATATGGCAGGTGTTGATTTGCCTATTCTACTGATGAGAAACAGGCACAGAGAGTTTCATCTCATGGATTTAAAGTGATACATGCCCAGTGAATAAGAGAACTGGGATTCTACTCCTGGCCTTCTGACTGCGGACAGACTTACATTTTTTTTGGTTGTGAGCCTAGCCTTTAATGGCTGAGCCATCTCTCCAGCCCTGGACAGACTTCTTTACACCAGTCCTCTGGAGTTGGCATTGCTCAGTTAGAGTGTCCTTCCTTTTTGTTTGATATGATGCAGAACTATGTATGTTGGCTTCAGCATACAACATACATACAGCATACAACATACTTACACCATACAGTAACTCTGACTAGGAAATGAATTGTGGAGCTCTGAACATCTGTGACCATCACTCATACTCTGGCTTCTAGAGAGGGAGGGAAACTGGCCAAGGGAAGGACAGTGCATGTTCCACAAAGGCCTCCATGGCCTAGGTGCTCTGTAAGGTCTGGTTCTGGGTGTGAACCCTATGCGGGATATTTGTCAGGCCTGACTTTGGGGCCATTATAAGGGCCTCAGCTGGAAAGCCTCATGGAAGAAGTTCCGCTGATCATCTTTGATCATGCTTATGCAGCTCAGGGGCTTCCTTGTCTTTGGAGGCTGGGGGATCTCTTTGACTTCCATGGCCAGCAGAGTTCTGATCCTTGGGATGCAAGAAGGCAATTTGGCTCAGCACGACTCAGTAGCTGGTGTTGGTTCCAACTTCAAGAGTCTGATCCAAGCAGTTTAGTTTAGACATATTTAAGCACAGCACAATTTGGTGAAAACTTACTATGGTGATAATTAATCCAATCCTGCGTTCACAATAAAGCATTCATAAACCTCTTTGAGGAACAATGTAAAGTAAATACAATCAAATCTGAATACATGGGAACTCTTTGTAATGTCCATAAAGATGGCTCCTCTAGACTGAGGAAAAACAAGCTTACAACAGGGTCTGGGGAAGGATCTGGTCTATGGCTACATCGATAGTACAGAGGTCATCAGGCTATTGACCATGTCTACACCCAGCCTTCTGAGTGGATAACAGGTTATGCATTCCTTCCCTTGAAGGAACAACCCTGTGTGTTTAATATTCCAGGTTCCAGACCTTCATGCTTCCCACATTTGCCTAGAACAGACAGTCCCCTTTCTTCACTCTAATTCAGTCCTCATCAGCATCTACTCCTGGGCCTTCCCGATGATCTCTCTTACTCTATTCCATGCCCATTCCATCCAACAAACCACTAGAGACTTTGGAAGACCCCAGCTGCACACAGGGAGATGATCCTCACTGCCGATATCTATGCTCACCCACCGAAACTTCCAGCAGAAAGTGGATTCAAGGAGGGTGGCACTTTCTCTGGTTTTAACATCTGTCCTGTGCTACAGCAGGAGGTGACCAAAAGACTACTGTCATTTGTGGCTTGTGCCTTAACTGGCGACTCCAGCTGGTCAGATGCCAACTCCAGTGTGTGGAGAGGCGGCCGCTTGAATGCCTGTGCACGCTGGCTCTGCCATTCTTTCCTCCAGGTACTCCCACCCACACCTGTTACATGCAAAGGCCTTCTCTCTCTTCCAGGGCCAAGGGTTCAGCACTCTCGGGGTTAGACATTGCTGTGGCATGCCTATCACACCGACCAGCATCTTCCAACTGTGCCTGGAGGAATCAGACCAGCATCATAGTACCCCCACTAGGAGAGGGTGATACCTAACTGAAGTCAACCTGACTTTTCCTGACTTGGATCTTGAGTTGGGACTTTGGGTCCTGGCGAACTATTTGGGTTTAGGGTACAAGTCCTTTGTCTGAGTGGAGGAGAACCGGAATCACTTTCCGTGGGAGAAAGCCTTGGACAGTTGTGTATCATTTTCAATTTTTTTTTAAAAAAATTTACCTATCTAGTGTGCATGTTGTATACATGCATTTACACAATTGTGTGTGTGTGTGTGTGTGTGTGTGTGTGTGTGTGTGTATACATTGGATGATTTCCTCAATAATGCTCCACCCTATTTTTTGAGACAGGGTCTCTCACTGAACCTGGAGCTCATCAGTTCAGCTAGGCTGGCTAGCCAATGAGCTCTGATGATCCTACTATCCCTGTTTTTCCTATAGGGTACAGGTATATAGGGATAAGACAGGAATATAGAAATAAGATAGGGATATAGGAATAAGACAGGAATATAGGAATAAAATGGGAATATAGGAATAAGATAGGTATATAGGAATAAGATAGGAATATAGGGATAAGACAGGAGTATAGGGATAAGACAGGAATATAGGGATAAGACAGGAATACAGGAATAAGACAGGAATATAGGGATAAGACAGGAGTATAGGGATAATAAGCTTAAGGGATGGAAACTGACAGTCATCAGCATGCCCAGCAAAGAGGGATTAACCTTTAACTGGGCCCTTCCATGTTTTATGATGGGCAGCACTTTCAACAACCCAAAGGTTAGTTTTCTTTGACTAAAGATTGTCCTTTGTAGCCCTGGGGTAGGCTATTCCTCTATACCCCTACCACTCACCACCAAAACCATAGTTAACTTTTAATGAGTGAGTTCTACCTCACAACTTACCTTGAGTTGTTTCATATCCACCCCCACCCCCTACCCCCCACTATGGGAACCCAGCTATGTCAGGAGAAGCTGCAGGTTTGGGCAAACATCAATTAACTGAGTTGGGGAGGGGCCGCAGGAATATACAAATATCGTTTAGCTGAACCCCCCTAAAACCTTGTTAATGGGAAACTGTAAAACCGATTTTTCTCTAAAAGTTTAACTTCAAAATTGTAAAAATTCCTTTGTCCATGCCTAATGCTTTCCCTTACTATAAAAAGAGGTTCATAACCCGCCTCCAGCTGCCACACCTCAGAATCCTGAACCCTGGCTGTGGTCTCAGTTGGCTGACAAGCTTTCGTGACCCACAGTGGTATTTTCTTTTTTCCTGTTTGGTTTTTGGAATAAAGTCTGCTTCTGGTTTAATAGACTTTGGTGGTCTGTCCCCCATTATTGCACAACCCCGGTCCCAACAGCCCGTCGTCACAGCATGGGAATCCAGATTTATGTCAGTGTCTTGCCTCTTTCACATAAGTGCTAGAGATCCAGGCCCAGGACTTCAAGCTTTAACAACCGTGCCCTCTCTCAAAGCCCTGGATAATTGCAGTCCAGCTAAAACATCTCCCCAGCCCAACAGTTACTTGTGACATTTTCTAACAGACTTTTCCCCCTCTGTTTCTTTTGTCATAACATAAAAAGTAGAGGATAAAAGAAGTGAGTGGTAAGCCTTCCTAAGCGTTCATTCTCAAATACACATTCAGATTTATCCACGTTGGTATTAAGATTCTCACTGTTCAAATAAAGTCTCAATTAAAAATCCCAGCCTTCCAGTTTCTGGATTATGATGGGCTTTTTAATTCATTCTCCCACTACCAAAAATCTCCATCTGTCTGAAATCTAATAATTATCCTTACAGTGCTTGTCCATTGGCATGTCCTTGGTAAGGTCACTCACTCATTGGGAGGGAAAAGGACTCTCTTAGATCAGGCTATCCTGTGTGGGGTCTGGAAATGGCTCTGAACTAACTGTAGGGGCAGCAACTGATACATCCCACAAAGCAAGTCACCTGACATTTGACTCATGGCATGTGGATGTTTGTCACCTGGGACTTGGCTCTTGTGATTTTCATTGCAGATTTTCAAGCATGTTGAGTCTTGTGTTAGGAATTCTCCATGAACTGATTCCTCTGGGTGACTGAGCTCCTTTTAATTAAATAAAAAACAAACTCTGTGCCCTTTAATGGGTTTATATTCAATTAGTCGATACTGGAAGGAAGGAAGAGTGCACCAATGAACATACTCAAGATAACAGACTTCAGCCATTTGCTCCAGCCTAATACTATCTTCCCCTCTGGAGCACTGTAGACATCACAGAACACTCTAGATTCTTCTACTCTTCATAATCCTTTCTAAGTTTTTCTGCACCTGAAAACATAGACATTCCTGAATTATTAGGAGACCAGATGTGATTTTTTTTTTCTTTCTTAAACTAGAGGAGATTGTAACGACCAGAGAAGCTCATTGTCTCAACTCCTTTCCACCAGAGAACACCTTTCTGCATCTGCTCAGAGCTCTGTAATCAACCTCCAGTTTACTGGTCAAGGTGACCCAAAGTAAATGCCCAATAAATGAGGCTTCACAGTGTAGCTGAACCTCTATAAAACATGCAAGGTCAAAGAAGCAATATAATTTTCATGAATCACCACAAAAGTGGGAGTGGGGGGAAGCTATGAAAATACATGTACACACACACACACACACACACACACACACACACACACACACACACTTTAAATCAATGAGCCCTAAACAATTGAGCCACTTACCAGCAAATTGGTAACTGCATGAACAGTCCATAGTACAGATGGCCTCTTGCTAGAGTTTCAAAACACACAGCTTCAGCATGGGTCCTGGAGGGCTAGCTTTTGAAAATACAATGGAATAAAGGCTGTGTCCATCAACACACTGGTGATAAGTAAGCTTGAAATGAATAGTTGTTCAAAGATCATGCTTCCTGGATTGGGGATTTAGCTCAGTGGTGGAGCACTTGCATAGCAAGTGCAAGGCCCTGGGTTCGATCCTCAGCTCCAAGAAAAAAAAGAAAGAAAGAAAGAAAGAAAGAAAGAAAGAAAGAAAGAAAAAAGAAAAAAAGATCATGCTACCTAAGTTTCCCTTGAGAAATTTCCTAGCCTTAACAATTTGATGAACATCAACACAACTAAATAACAAAGATACTTTGGCCTCTGGTGAGCAATAATCAGGCCTGATTTTTCTCTGGATCTTGCTCTAGGTCCCAAGGTCATGTATGACCAACTAGATCTTGCTGTTAGGTTTTGTCCTGAAAAGTGAGATTTCTGTCCTCAAAGTGCCATTTTCCTTGATGATAAATGGTGGCCAAGGGCCCTGTCACTGGCTGTTGGCTTTAGTGAGGTCAGACATTCAGTCTTGTGAGAGTCCTGGATTTGACTGCTATAGTGTCTTGGCTGGTGGAACAGTGTTGAAGTCTTAGTGGTTTATAAACAGTATTTCTCACAGATCTGAAGGCTGAGAAGTATAAGATTAAGCCTCCTATAAATTCAGTGTCTGATGTAGACCTATTTCTTGGATCATAGATCACATTTTAATGCTGCAACCTCCCATGAGAGGAGCCACAAGGAAACTCTCTGGGGTCCCTTCTCTAAGGACACTAATTTCATTCATCCCCTCCCAAAGGCCCATCCACAACCAAAGCCATCATACTGAGCATTCATTTTCAACACATGAACTTTGGGAAATGGAACACAAACATTCAGCCTGTAGTACTCACAGTCAAAAGAGGCTGCAACACAAAGCCACATGGTGTTCATGGTTACCAGAGCAAAGTAAGGGTTCTCTAAGTTTGGTTCTATCAGATTCTAGAGACCCACTGGTCCATCTACCCCTGTGATGGTCATCCTTGGTCCGCACATTTAAATGACATCAGCAACATTCCCTTCAAGGACCATCCTTTGCTAATTTTCATGGTTATGCAGCCCCCTCCTGCTGATGTTCCTTCTTTAGATAACTGAGTACATTGATCAGTTCTCAGCAGTTGAGATGCCTGGAACCTACCACTTCTCTCTAAGGTAAACTACAGTTTGGAATGTATTGTTTATTTTTAAGAGACTGAATCTCCCTATGTTGCCCAGGCTACCCAGAAATCCCCAGACTGAAGTGACCTTCCTACCTCAGTGTCCTGAGGAGCTGGTACCACAGGCAAGCACTACAGAGCCCAACTGTGAACCTTGGATATTCCAGAATGGCCAGTCCCTTAAACAGTCTCCAGGGTGATCTTAGTGGTAGGGATGGAACTTTAATAGGTGAGGACTAACAGGGAGTTTTTAGGTCACTGAAGAATGTCCTTGAAGTGGGTTGTGGGAAGCTAGACCTGTTTTTCATCCTCTCTGCTTTATAGCTCATGTGAGTGATGTTGCTCTACTATTCATTCCCACTGTGGTGTGAAACTTCTAAGAGTGTAGACCCCAATAACCCTTTTCTATTTATAGTTAATTATCCCAAGTATTTTGTGATAGTCAAGAAACCTGACTAACACAAAGTGACTTTGCAAATTTCCACTTTCAGTTAGTTCCAAGGACACTTTGTTTTCCTTCCTTCTGAGTGTGGCAGGGGAGTGGCACCCAGTTCACAGTGCCCTCCACGTAATATGAAATGAAAAGCAGCAAAGAATTCCTGAAGATTGTGCATCATGGGGAAGTTGCATTATTCTGGGAAGGTACCTTTTGAGGTTAGACAGACATTGACCTGATGGAGAAGAGGCAGGAGGTATACCAGATGGCACTAGCATCAATATAGGATAATGGCCATGCACCCAGTGGTAGTGAAGATGCTATTTGACTGGAAGCAAGGAGGTAGATGTGTCTACCCTCTCTGCTCATCTCTAGGGTAGAGACCCTGTCTTTTGTCTCAGGTGTGTGTAATGCCTGTCAGCACATAGTTGTTAGTTAAATATGGGAGAATACCAGAGGGCAAAGAACCAGAGTTTAGGGTTATTTTGAGGAGTAGTCTCATGTTGGGAAGCCCTGAACCATTGGAGAGAACAGTTGTGCTGGAACTGTAAGATGTGGCTTGTGTGATCCAATGTGTGACCCAGAGAGAGTCGGTTAATTTCTTATAGCCCAGTTTTCACGATAGCCATGAAAAATTTGTCTGTGACTCTACTTCTGTGAAAACTATGGCTAGACTAGTACAGCCTCCACACAGTGCTGTTCTGCCATTCTCTTACATGCTGACACATAAATCAAGTATTACAAACTATGTTTTCAGTTGGGATTGTTGTAGGAAGTCCCATCAGACAACTTTGACCCTGAAGATAACCTAATGACCATCCATTGAAATCAAGGGTTCTTTGGGAGAGAAGGTCTAGAATTTTTACCATGGAAACTCACAAATATATCAGTCACTCCAGCCTCCAGACTCCATCTTTTTCTCATTAACCATATAAGCTCAAGCCCCAGACTCTAGGCAGACTCTGTAAGTCTTCATGAGGATTCCAGCATTAACCATTTCATGGTTGGGGACTCTCTGGGTCTTAGTTTGCTTTCTATTGGTATGATAGAACACCATGACCAAAAGCAACTTGGGGAGAAAAGGGTTTATTTGACTTGCAGTTCCATAGCACAGTCCATCACTAAGGAAAGTCAGAACAGGAACTCAAGGAAGGAATCTGAAGGCAGGAACTGAAGCAGAGACCATGAAGAGCACTGTGTATTGGCTTGCTCCTCCTGGCTTGCTCAGATTGATTTCTTTTCCAACCCAGGGCCACCTGTGCAGGGGTGGCCCTACCTTGGTGATCTGAACACTCCCACATCAATCATTAATCAAGAAAATTTGCCCAACACACCAATTTAAGCGAGGACATCTTTAAGGTTCCCTCTTCCCAGAATAGTCAAATGTAGCTTGTGTAAGGTGACAAAAATCTAATCTGTCTGGGAGGCCACATTAATGAGATGAGGCAAATTGTATGTGCACAGGGTCAGCGTCTTCTCAGATGGAGTGACAATGGCTTCTGCCCTCCCTGGATATAAAGGAAAACCAGGATCAAACAAGTTAGCCTAGGAAACTGTTTCTCCACCAGAGGATCCTCCAGTGTGCTTGACTCTAGAGTCCCATCGTCCACTTCTGACCTCCAGTCTGGCTTCCTCCCTTAGCTTTGTGATGTCTTCTCCTTTGGAAGGCAAAGAAAAGAGGACCTTTAAAAGGATTTTCTTGTCTGAATTATGTGCTGTTAGTACTTTGTAGTTTTATGAGCTTGTAAGTCGCACATTCTATGATCAGTTGAAGCAGAAAAAAGCAAAGAAATAATTTGAAGTGGAAAATAACAGTAATTTCCTACTCAAATTTAATCACTGCTTTTGCTCTATCGTCTCATTCTGGAAGTCTCTATTCCGGGAATTTGGATTCCTGGGTTTGCACATTGTGGCTCCTCTCTTGTCTGTCCCGTTTCGTTTCTGTTTCATTCTGGGGAAATGTTTCATTGGTCTTCTTGCCCTAATTGAGCACCACTCAGGCACCGCTGCTGCATTGACACACGTGTTGATTGTGCAGGCCACCATTATAAGGTTCAGAGACCAGATAGACTGGAAGAAGAAGAAGAAAAAAATCCATTGCTCTCAAGCAGGAGCAGAGCAGAGCTGGAAGCTTACTCTCCATGAGCTCCCCCTGCATGCCACAATACCCATCATGCCAGGCAAGATCTGCTCACTGCTGCAATCGAGTCATGGCTATTATGGAGGTAGACAACCACTTTCTGATTAGATTTGAGGCCTATTCCACAGGAGGGAATTCATACCTGATACTTTAAACCTGGTTACAAAAAAACAAACAAACAAACAAAAAAACATGACTGGGGAGACCACAAGCTGTATGGGAACCTAATAGTGTTGCTTTAGTAAATGTTATCAAACTGCCTTCTCAATATTCACATGGCAGGCAGTGGTTAATGCAGACCTTATCCATGTCGTAGGAGTGGCTGTTGGACGCTTAACCCTAAATGGGATATTTATATCCCTGCCAACCACACCCCTCACCGAGGATCAAGAAACATTCTGGAAAAGGGGGCGGAAAGAATTTAAGAGCTTCAGGAAGGGGAGGAGTGTTGCAAAGCACTCTTCTGAACATGATGTGCCTGTTGCTCCCATAAACTCACAGTAACTGCGGGTTAACTTCACAAGGTGTGACTTGGAGGAGAGGCAGGTGGGACCCCACCCCCACCTGAAAAGCTCCTGGCAGTTAAGGGATGCTGGGGGCGTGGCAGTGTCATTTTTTTTTCTTCAGAATTGTAGCCACTGCTCTATTGCCCATGCTTCAGTCAATAAAAGCTCCACCCATGCTTGTGCAAGCAACTCTAATTAATCTTAGTGGGTCTTTTTTTTTTTTTTTTTAAGATGGGAAATGGGAAGAAGGACTTGGGAAGAAGGGATCCAGATAGATTGGAGGGAGATGAGAGAGGGCTGTAGAGGTTAATGGGGAGGTGGGTGTGGTCAAATGTATTATCTACCTGTATGAAATTCATTCCTCCCAGTTCTGAAGGATGGAAGTACAAGTTCAAGGCACTCCATGGCGTGATTATGGTGACGATGGTGACAGCCTTCTTTTGGGTTGATGTCTGTCTTCCCTCACATGGAGAGAAGAAGGTGAGAGAGTGCTCTGGGGTTATTTACATACGGGCATTATATTAATCTGCCTTTGTTTCTGTACCAAAATGCCTAAAGCAGGCTAACCTTGTCAGTAGATGAGATTTACTCTTGCTCACATCCCTCTATATTGTAAACTAAGGGAACAGAAAATAAGTTGCACCTTAAACTGTATGTTCTACCAAGGCTGATTAGCTGATTAGAACCTCAGTGACTGTGGAGGGTTGGAACATTGCAGATCCAGAGCCAAATTATCTTGGGCCATCTTTAGTCCCCCTAATAGCCATCCATTGCCTGCCCCTGTGTTTGACCTAACAGTCTGTGACTGTCATATAAAATCTTATGGGTTGTATTAACTTAGCACACAGCTAGCTTCTCCAACCAAAATGCTAAGAATATCACCAGACTTATCTGAGGCCTTTTGTGGAATATTATTTTAACTGTGCAAAGATGTGTTTGCATTTGTTTATGCTACATTTATTTAACCATATGAAAATGTGTTATATTTGTTTACGTTGTGGAATATTACTTTAGCTATGTAAAGATGTGTCGCATTTGTTTATGCTGCATTTGTTTATGTAAAGATGTGTTGTTGTTTTACATTGCCACCTAAGGCACCTGATTGGTCTAATAAAAAGCTGACCGGCCAATAGCTAGGCAGAGGAGGGATAGGCAGGGCTGGCAGGCAGAGAGAATAAGTACTCATTTTCAAGAGAAAATGAGGGAAAAAGCGAGGGAGATGCCTGGGGCCAGCCAGACAGACAGACAGACATGGAGGAAGCAGGAAAGTAAGACATACAGAATAAAAGAAAGGTGAAAAGCCATAAGGCAAAACGTAGATGAAGAGAAACAGGTTAAAATAAGTTATAGGACCTAGTGGAACAAGTCTAGACTAAGGCTGGACATTCATAACTAATAGTGAGTCTCTGCGTCATGACTGGGGGCTGGCAGTCTGAGAAAAGCCTGCGACAGAGGCCTTGAGCAGAGATTTCTCTGCTTTGCTGTAACCTGCCTACCTGATGTACCCACCAATGTATTTGAAAAGTGTTTTCATATGTGACTTCCTGTTGATCTGTTGCAGTTAAAACCTTCATGGAACTCTTAGCTCTCTGGAACATGGAATTTGAGGTACACTAAATTTGTGTGCCTGAGGCATGGTCACTCATATTTGGCTCTATATTAAACTGTCTCTTATTGTCTTCTGTGAGGTCAGTGTTGTGTCCTGGGGACACCCAAAAGATGGGGAACAGACCACCAAAGTCTATTAACCAGTAGTAAACTTTATTCCAGACACCACAGGACAGAAAACTTCTAGCTAGCTAAGGCCATGGCCAGAATCCGGGCTTCTAACACTGTGGCCGTGAGAGGGGGTTCCCAGCCTCTCCTTATAGCAAAAGCCAAGCACCAGGCAGTGGGTCAAAGGGGTTTTACAATCTTGAGGTTAGGCCTTGGGGAGAGTTGGAGGAATTGTTACAGTCCTGAGGTCAGGCCTTGAGTCAAGTTATATTCCAAGATTTATAATTTTTGATTACAGGGTGATAGTTCAAGATATTTGTGAACACCTGTGGCTATCTTGACACAGCTGCCTTCCCCCATAGCTGAAAGGGATGCAGGACAGAGGGTCATGTAGAGGCAACCATTAAAGGTTGAAGGAGTGTAGAGCAGGGGGTCACAGAGAGGCAAGGGTTCAAAGTTAGCCTTGCCCACAGTAGCTATCATCTCCAACTTTCCAGAAGGTGCGACAGGCTATGTAGTTCATCGTATTCCTGGGCTCTTCAGCCAGAGCTGTGTTTGTTTTGTAGTGGGTTTAGTGACATAGAGCCTGGGACCATGCTGGGCTGTGGTGGTGCACACCTTTAATCCCAGCACTCGGGAGGCAGAGGCAGGCGGATCTCTGAGTTTGAGGCCACCATGGTCTACAGAGCGAGTTCTAGGACAGCCAGGGCTGTTACACGGAGAAACTTTGTCTCAAAACAAAACAAAAATCTAGGGACCTTATTCAATGATCGTTTTCTATCTGGGAGAGTCTAAGCCACTTCAGGGCATCACACAGCAAGAAACAGGGAACATGTAAGTGTGCACATGTCCAATGTTGTATGTGTCTGTGTTTATGTATTTTTTCTTGTAGCGCTACCAGGGTTCTGTCTTGGGGGCTCTGCTCTAGTGGCCTTATCTAAACCTAAGCACTTTCCAGGGCACCACCTGTGAGTACCTCACCACAGTAGAATTGTCCCCATCCTCAGGACACCTCATGCAGGCATCAAATTTCAGCATGGGAAGCTTTTTTTTTCCAATTCTCAAAGTATTTAATTAAAATATAATTACAAAATTCTTTCCTTTTCTCTCTGGCCCTTCCCATGTCCCTTGCTTCAAATTCATGATCTCTTGTTCACTAATTACTGTGTGTGTGTGTGTGTGTGTGTGTGTGTGTGTGTGTGTGTGTGTGTGAAGAAATACATAAGTACAACATGATGAGCCCATTATTGTTCCTGGTTACTTTTAAGACTCCCCACTTGGAGCTGAATAACCATTTAGGGGGTGGTGGGAAGACTGAGTCCCCCTCTCTCAACAGTCCTTGCTCTTCATCTGGGGGTGGAGCGCCATCAGCACAGGAAGATTTGGGGTACACTGAAACCCTGTCCAAACCATGATAGGCACTAATTCTGTTCCCCAAATCTGTGCTCTCCCCTAATCACCTCCCCTTGCCACCATACTGGGGGATTTCACAGTAGACTGTGAGGGGCAGGTAATCAATCTACATTCTGTCTCCTATCAACCTCCAGCTGTGTCCTGTGTCCATGGGCCCTCGGGTGTCTAGAAGACACAAATTAGAGAGAGTTGAAAGCTTCATGGTGGCCTTGAAATAACCCTTTCAGAAGGAAACTGTTATCTTTCAGGCTAGGCTCCTTTTAATGTGTCCACACAGAGGCGCTGTGTCTGTGTGTCTGGGACTGGGGAGGGAGGCAGAACCAGAAGAAAGGACACATTGTGGGGCCCCGTGGAATTCCAGCACAATCTCACTGCTGCGCAGGCTGGCAACAGAGCACTGCTTTCATATAGAAATATTTCCATGTAATGATGTTAAGACAGTGGTAAAAATAAGTCATGAAAATACCAGGCCTCGAGTACAGCCTTAGTCCTCTATTAGCTGTCTTCTGAGAATTAGGCTAAAACTTTTTGTTTCCTGTGAAAACATCCTTGCTTGTTTCATTCCTGGGACCTCAATTTTAACTTATCAACTGGAATTCGGCCCAGGGCAAACCAAGAGCCTACCCTGTGTTAAATTCATTAACAGCCCTCTAGAAGGACAACTTCAGAACTCACACAAAATTCTACACACAGCTATTGTAGCATAATGAAAATTAACTGTCCTTTGAGAAGGCCACACACACACTCGGGCATATCTTCTCCTGTCCCCCCTTAACCTCCTCCACCACAAGCTCACCAGCGCCTCATTTTTTTATTGACCCCGTGTTTTAAAATGCTGCTCCCTCTAAGAGCTGGAGATCTGGCTCTGTGGGTAAAGAGCTTGCTGCAGGATCCTGAGGACTGATACGGACACCCAGCACCCATGCAAATGCTGGGTGGGTGTGGCAAACCACCGGCAATCTCGGGGGACCTGGGGAGCAAGCAGGCTACCTAGACTAATGGCACTGGGGAGCTCCAGGTTTGAGTGACAGACCTTGCTTCAAATAGAGAGTGGTGGAGAAAGGTGCCCTCATCACCCTCTGGCCTTCACACAGACTGTGCACCTACATACATGTGTGTCCACACACATGAAAACACAAATAGACATAGTCCCCCTGAAAAGCACCTTTCGACAAGGTCTAGCTCCGCTTCATGCTGGCTCATCCTCAGATTCCTTTTGTATGGTGTGTCAAGTATCTGGCTCTATCTGAGTGTAGGTCTCTGAAAAGGCCCAGGATGCTCAGGGTCTCCATCCTGTGCCTGCTACTGCAGAGAGCAGCACCTTGTGGTTCTCTGGTCAAATCTCACAGGCCTAGTCAGCAGATTCTACGTGTCAACTTCTCTACTCCAAAGGTGAGTGAGACCTGATGGCAGGCAGCTTGGCACCCTGCCACTCTAGACAGCACTTCCTTCTCTGAGTTTGCTGAATAGCTCGGGATTCACAGAGCAGACATCTCACTCTTCCCCAGCCCTGGGAGCCTTCATGGGGCTCTCAGATTTAACTCCAAGCTTCAGGGCCCCATCATCTCTTGTCCCCACCCCCCCCCCCCATGACACCCAGCTCTCTGCCGGCAGGTGCTTGGATGACTTCTTTGATAATTTCCATGTTACGGTTAGGGAATCCTTTGAAATTATGGATAAGATGAATTAAATAACAGTTAGATGATCTACTTAAAGCCTTTCACGATGAAGCGGCATTCTACATGCTTTTGTTTCTGCGTTTGTTTTAACTGGGATCTTACTATACCGTCCAAGCTGCTGTGTAATTCATCAACCTCCTCTCTCACCCACCCAAGTACTGAAACCCAGGTGTGAGCCACTAACTCCAACAACATGATTTTTTGGGTTAGAGGGGGTTTCCTTTTGTTTTAGAGAGAGAGAGAGAGTAAAGGGGGGAGATTTGTTCTGATAGGACTAGATCTCACAAAGCATGACAGTCCTGTTTCCCACTGCCCCTGCCCACCTGACCCAGACACGTATGGCCTATCTGCTTCCCCCGTTTCTGCCAGCTGGGATGTTGATACACAGCTGATGGGACAAGGACCCCAGAGATGAGGCAATTCAACAACACGGATGAAGAGTTGAAGGAGAGATACCCACAAGCCTAGATAATGTCTTGAATGTATTGAACCAATGGGGGAGAAAAGGAAAAGAAAGCCCGCCCTAATACCAAGTGTGTGGGAGAAGTCTTGTTGAAGGTGCCATAAGAGGCTTTCTGCACCCTGTTTCCTAACATATATCTCACTGATAACCTATTGTTCTTCTGTCCACCCTAACTCTCAAGCTGGTTAATCTCATCTGATACCCCAAATGGCTCAGGAGCACCCCCGAATCAGCCCTGTTGGGGGAACCACCGCTTTAGAAAACATGGTGAGTGAGAGGTCTGTGTGCCTCCTGTGCCCAGGTAGACTGGCCACAACCTATCAAGAGCACTCTGATGGGAAAGCTTAGCCACGCTATGAATAAATCATCCATGCCTCTTGCTCTTTGGTGCCCCCCGCCCCAGTGCTTCTTGAGAAGGTGTTTGCGTGGGCTTGCTGGTGTGGAACCCTGCACTGCCAAGCCTAGGGCATCCATTGTCACTGTGTCTCAGGCATTTTGTGGTTAAGTGAGGCCAGTGACAGGGAATGAAAGCAAACCTATTAATTCTGTTACCAACACTGCTCCAAGCGAATTACTTAACTGGAGTGGTTTTGCCTTAATTATAGACCATTATTCAATTATATCCCTTTTGACTCCCCATAACTTTGGTTCAAGGACACTTCACACACAGACACCCCTAATCAAGCACAAAGTGCTTTAAAAATCCACACTTAACCCAATAAATGGAAGTAAAACCAGAATGCATGACAATCTCCATGATAGATGGGGAAAAATTAGCTAATGCAATTGATCTTGACCTAGAAATAGTGAACAGCTACCAGTATCACTTAGGCTATCATGGGGGTGCGGCGAGTATGGGAACAATACCTGGATTATATTTGCTCTTCAGAGCCCACGGAATATCTTAGAGTCATACCTGCACCTAGATGGTGGGACTGTAGTACACTTGATTTTATCTCTAGACAACCAGCAGAAAAATAACAAGGAATTGTTGCACTGGATCCCAGGATCTGCTCTTTCACTTAGGATCTTAGTTCTTTAGGCCATGGGCCAGGCATTGAGCCTACTCCAGCAGCATGAGACACTGTTCCTGCTGTCCCAAATTGGCAGTTCAGTGGGACAGACGGACACAACAGAAGGGACAAAGGTCAAGATGAGCCCAGGGGACAGACAGGGCAGGAATCTGGACTCTTTAGGTGGACACAGAGAGGTTGTGGGGAAATCTCTGGAGGTTTTACACAATGCTGTCTGCAGCCATTTGCTCTGTGCTGCCGTCCCTCAGACTGCAAGGTGGAAACCGAGTGGGGACCAAGCAATTAGACCAGGAGTCCCCCAACCAGTGGGAAGGATGTAAAGGAGAGGTGGGAAGAGGGGTGGAGAATTAGATGTCAGTGGTCAGACTAGAAAGGACTTGCTGAATTGCTGGACACTGTTAGAATGTCTATGAGCCACCAAGTCAGAGACGGTGCCCAGGAAACTAAATGGCTAAGAAAAGTACAAGCTGAGAATTTTTGAAGATGGTTTTATCTCACTGTTTCACTGTGTGATGGAGGAACCAGAGACCTCAACCTGGCAAGCAATGGCCCTGGGTCACTTAGTCTGGAAGTCTCTTGGCACTTTGTTGGATTTTGTCCTGGTAGTCTCCTTTCTAGTAAAGCTCTGGGCAAAGTAGAGCTGACAGATTTATCCTGCAGATAATTTATCACTGGATCGAGCAGCCATTCAAGACAACTTTCCAAGGCCTCCGTGCCAGGAGAAGAGGTGGATGATCATTGAAAGTCTTCTGCCTTTGGGTTGAGTTTTGGAATAGATGCTAAAATTGTCTCCGTTGAGCCAGCAAGACAGGTCAACAGGTAAAAGGCAGTTGCAGCTGAGCCTAATGACGGTCATTCCACATGGAGGAAAGGACTGGTTCCCTCAGATTGTCCTTTGACCTCCACATACACTCCACAGCAAAGTGCACCCCTGCCCCGGACGCACACAAAGAAATGTAATAAGAAATAAAGATGCAAACATTATCTCATTATCACAGAAATACTGTTCTTATATTTTAATGAGAAAAGATGAAATTCAGAGGTGTAGCTGAAAGCTTTCCTCCTATGTCCTGCCTGGTCCACGGTCAGGACAAATCTCTCACCCACAGTCCCGCAGCCTTTTATAAAATAATCACACAGAGGCTTAATATTAATTAAGACTGCTTGGCCATTAGCTCAGGCTAACTACTGACTAGCTCTTACACTTAAACTCGGCCCATTTCTGTTAATCTATATGTCACCACATGTTCTGAGTCTTTACGTGTGTGCCATTACTTGCTGCTTTCTAGATGGCGGGCTGGCATCTCCTGACTCAGCCATCCTCTTCCCAGAATTCTCTGTATCTGTTTATCCTGCCTATACTTCCTGCCTGGCTACTGGCCAATCAGCATTTTATTAAACCAGTGTACAAAAGCATGATCCCACAGCACAGAGGAGTTACATGTGTGGCTAAAATCACATGGCTAGTCACTCATGGGGTCCAAATTCAGACCTGTCAGGTCCTGAAGGAGACTCACTGCCTTACCAACATTGCCACAAGCCCCCCTCTGAACAACAATCAATCACTGTATCTTTGTTTTGCTGTCCTGAAACTCTAAGCTCACATATAAGAGCCCAATTCAACTGAACCCTCATCCTGTTAGGTCTTGTGATCTCTCCCTATTGATCAGCCATTAGCACATCTGTGAGAATGCAGTATTTCGGTCAGTCCTTGGCTGGGGCTGCCAAGCTGACCTTTCACTCACTTAAAAGAAGGTTTTTGCACTCTCAAAGACAAATGAATTCCAGCTGCCTGGGCCTTCAGCCCCCACACCAGATATTCTGAATGTTAAGTTTCCTGCCCAGTGTATTTCCCACCCCCAAACAGTTTGGTTTTTAAACAGCAGCCTATAATCCACTAGTGATCTTGAGATCACATTAGTAGAGCAAAATAGCCTTTTATAATATTGAACTAAAATGAATAGACTCAAATAAAACAGAAAATACCAGAATGTTTTCATTTAGCAAAAAGTGTTATTTGGGAAACATGCATCTCAGTTCTGATTATACATGATAAAAAAAAAAAAAAAAAATGTCCACAGACACTAACATTGGGTTTTGTGCCAAAGATCAGAAAAGCACATGGGGGAGGGGGGGCTCTGCTGTCATTCCTGGATGGTCCCTGATGGAGCAGCTGCTTTAGCCCATGGGAGAAGAAAGTGAACTTGCAAACAAAACACAATAACAAAATCCCCAAAGGAGGGAAGAAACAGAAGGCTGCCTTTTCAGGCAGGAAAAGAACTCACATTGACAGATATGTCCACACAGGCTGAGGACAGCTACAATTGTGACCCAATGCAAACCATATACATGATGAGATTTTTTATTTTTTTAAAGAAAAAAAACTTTGTAACTCAACTGCATGGTTCGGAAGTATAATTTTTTTAAAAAAATAGATTACAGTGTTGAGCCACAATGTCAAAAAGTCAAGTACACCCTCAGGAAATATCCTTGTCATCAAGTGATGGACATCCAGGGTCCTTAGAGAGACCTTGCCATGTACCATCAATTGTTCTGTAGAATCAACTTCACTGTGTCCCCCACATTGCCAGGTTGTTTTGGGGATGCTGCATTTGAGCACTCAGCAACCACCCTGGGTCCTCTACAACCTGGCTTTCTGAATGCATGCATGTGCATTGGTTGTTAACTTTTTATTATGGAAAATTTTAAATAGATGACCAAGTGGTCAGGGTAGTTTAATGAAACTCTACGGCCGTCCTCTACCTTCAATAATGAGTGACTCAGGACCGATCTGGTTCTAACGTGTGCGCTCCCTCCCACAGCAAGCATCTCATTTGACAACAGATATTTCAGCTTGTGCTCAGAGAGGTGGAGTGTGGACATCAACTGCTGCTGGTTGCCTTTAAGGCTGTGCCTCACGCTGCTCTACAGAGAACGACGTTAAGACTTAACAGCATCAAGAGTGTGTCAGGCCTCATCAAAATCAGTCAGATGTTTTCTGTTCCCTTCTGTTAAACAAGACCTCAAAACAGAAACTAATCACATAGCCCAGAATCTCTTTCAAGGTGGAGAGGAAGGGGAACAGATTGGAGTTTTAGAGAGAAACAGGACATGGTTGACATAAATGAGGAGTTCTCCATTACCATTGCCCACAATGTGACCATTAGAAACCTCCTGGACCAGTGTGGTCCTTATACAGATGAGGTAAGTGAAGCTTGGAAGGCGACCTAAGCCCTGTGGCAGCTCTGCTTGTCCCCAGTCCACAGGATTTATGCAGTACACGAACACACTTCCAACCCAGTGTTGGGAGAAGCAGAGAGGCAAGAGTGGCCTGCACAGGAAAGACAGACTCATCATGGTAACAGCCCCGATCATGGTGTGTCTTCAAAGCAACATTCTGGATCTTCAGTATCCTCCATCATGTCCCTGTGAGTCTCACTGAAGACAGATCCCTATTGTTAACAAAACAACACACCTCAAATCTTCTTCAGACTATCTCCCTCTCTAAACAACAGGCTCCGTCCTTTCCACTTCCATGGCTCTAGCCTGCCTCAAGTCGAGTCCAAACCCCCACCATGCTCTTCTCTTGCCCCACAGCTCTCTCTACAAAATCCTCCTGTTGTCTGCCTGGCTCTTCATCTGTCTCCTGGTGCCTCAGGCTGGTTCCCTGCCCACCTTGTATCTCATTCTTACCTCTTGTTCCATGCTCTGTCTGTCTTTCTTGGCCTCCCTCAACTCACTAAGTTTTTGAAAGTTGTATCCAATAACTCCCCCCTCAAAAAAAAAGTCTGATGTCTATAATATTTCCTGTCTGATTTATTCACCCTGGAGATTGTTAATATTGCCTTTGAACTATCTTTGAACCTAGTCGCTCATCTGGTCTCTGCTCTTCTTTAAGTAAATAGCCAAGCCTTCCTTTGTGAAGTAGCTCCCAAACTGAATTAAACAGAGGCAATGTTGAGTCAAGCAGGAGGCCCTGGTGCACTGAGCTCGGTGGGTTCAGATGGCTGGTGCTGGGCACCCACAAGACTGACAGGTTCCTCGGCCAACCTAAGTCTCAGTCTCCCAGTATAAGAGAGGAGAATAAGACCTACCTAGCAGGATAAATACAAAAATACCTGCTTCCCCGCATATTTATAATTCATAAGTTTGTCTCAGAAAGCCACTGGAGAGTGTGCAGACATGAACACAGATTTAATTCCATCATCATTAACTTTCTCAAGAGTGATTCTAGGATAAAGCCGTGCCGTCAGCCTGGCCCGTGAGCATTAAGGTAGACACTGTAAATACTGGAAGGGAATGATGGATGACAGCATTTGGAGTCGTCAGAACAGATTTAGCAAGCAGAGAAGTAAGCATTAGGAAGACACCCTGTCTGGGATGATTCCCAAGCTGCTGTGCCAGGTAACCTGAACTCTCGGTGATTAGCCCAGTGGCAGTTTGCTGTAGTGGCTGAGCTGACTCAGGAGAACAGCCTCTGTCTTGTAACTGTGAACTTGGAAAACGTGACTCCCACAACCAACAGCACAGCAGACTGAGAACAGAAGGAGCAAGTGGACAGTGGTGTGCTCTGTCACCACCATAACCTCTTGTCTAAGAGGAAAATTCATGTAGGACTATTGGGTCTAAGAGAGCCTGTGGCCACCCCATTAGGCAGACTCTCTTAGGACAGGGTTACCCGGAGGACACATGGAACCTGTCTATCTGCTTCCTGAATTCTATAAACTTCCCCCAAGGATGCCTGTCTGTGCAGCTCCCTTTGCCTTGCCCTTCTCTCATGCTTCTAGTTAGATGAATCTTGAATCAGGCACCCGCTAGAACCAAGATGGCAGCCAGAAAGGAGGCTAGACTTCCCCACACCCCTGCCTGGCCCAAAGATCATCTTATTGCTGTGCACACAGTAGGATTTGAAGACAGCGATGCTCCTGTAGTAGGATATGGAGTAGGCCACACCCACCTTCATGTAGTTAGGGCTCTGCTTCTTCCTGGTTCTCAGATCTTCACAGTATTTAGTATGTCTTCAGCGTCGGCAGCACTTGCCACTTAGTATATTTATACTGCACATCACCTCTAGTTATTAAAATATAACACAAATATGTAAAATGTCTAGTACATAGTAAGACCTCTGAAACTAGTTGTGTTATGTAAATTTTTAGGGGAAATTCCTGTCTGATTCGTCTTTCATTTCTAGTATTGTCTTAGACATACAGGAAGCCTTGGGAACATTGACTGGTGAGATTAGTTCTCCAAACATTTATTTACTGACACCTCTCTGGATGACAGAGAGAGGAGAGGTGCCTGCCTTTGCATAGCTACCATCTCAAGGGGAATGTCAGTCAACAATGACCAAACAAAACCAGCGGCTGACAAATAGTGAAGAAAGGCAGTGTGAGATCAGACCTACAGAGAGAGCAGGGAGAGTTCTGTTTTAGGTTCTGAGTTCAGGAGACTTCCCAGAGGAGATGATACCTGGGAGGGTAAAGGAGCCACAGAGGCTGTGTGCCAGAGGAAATGCCACATTTCCGTTCAGTACCTGAGATGCACAGCTCGGGTCTGTGATGCTTTGATCAGACGAGATCAACAGCTTGAGCTTTTAAGCAGCCCCTCCCTTCATTGAAAGGGCCCCCAACCTCCTCCTTCCTTCCTCTTAGCTCTTAACAACAAAGCCTCCTCTACCTTCGACTGCTCCTTTTTCCAGGCTCTTCATTCAAATTTTATAGCCCCTTCTTCCCTCTTCTGTTCCAAAACCGCCTTGATCTTTTGCCCTTTCCCTCTCTAAGTGTTCTGTGGCCCTTTTCTGCAGAAGATGCACATTTCAGCAAGGCTCTCATCCCTGCGCCGCGCCCTCAGAGACTATCACAGAACAACCGAAAGTGCTGAGCGCATTAGGGAGGCAAGAACTGCAGACAGGGAAGGTCAGAGAGTCTGAGCTGACACAGCTGCCTGAGCAGGAGTCTCGGGGCAGGTGTGGTGGGGTGGTTCATGGGCCAGCACTGTTGAGGTGTCTACCAGCTAACTGCACATTACAGGCTTAGAAATGAAGCCGGTGGCCCTTGCTGGTTCTCCATCCTATCTCCAAGGTGTACTGTCATGGACACAGAAGGAGAGGCCATGTCCTCAGTAGCTCTGTCGGCTTTTCTTGACTGTGACAACTCAAAGTGAGGGCCATAGACAAAGCTTGGAGGATGCTCAATGAAGCGGCATTTTGTACCAGTCACCTGGGACCTCATTCTAATCTTGTAACATCATATAACACTTGTACAATTTCTTACCTAATATAATTTTAAAAACTGACTCATTTCCCTTATTTTCAAGAAAATGTTTATATCACATTCAAAAGGGAACAAGCAATGGGCTTTTTAAAAAAATACAACAACAATTAAATGATGTCAAAGGGACAGTGATTCACATGCTGTCACTTGCCAGATACTTTAAGCCTAAAGTTCTAGTCTGTCTGTGAGAGGAAAAGCAAAAATCAAAAGCAAGTGCACACACAAAACAAAGAGGGTGGATGAGCAACAGTAGAGAGGTGTTATGCTAGAGTAACACTTGCCTCAGTTTTGATCGGCAGCAAAAAATTAAAGGAAAAGGTCGTCAATACAAACGCAGTGGAATGAAGTATTGTGTGAACACAGCTCATCAACTCACAAGGAAACTCATCAGCACATTTGTATAACAGGTCTGTTCCTCCTACCACCAAGCCTGTGTTATTTAATATTTTTATTTTTGTGTACGTGTGTCTGTCTGTGTGATTATATGACATGCATGTGTAGGTGTCTGTGGAAGTCTGAAGAGTTTCAGATCCCCGTGGTTGTGAGTCATCTGGTGCAGGTGCTGGGAACTTGAGTCCTCTGGAAGGGCAGCAAGCTCACTTAATCACTGAGCCACCTCTCCCTCTACACCGTTTTCCAAAGACTCCAGCAGTGTCAGGATACTGCCTCTTCAGGTGGACGCCTAACCAGGCACCCTGCTGAGAGCACTGTTGACCACCTAATGGTGGCATTTATTAAACTCTTATGACCAACCAAGATCTTCATGTTGGTGCTTGGGACAAAGCCTCTAAACAATGCATTATTAGCTGAAACCAAGGACCTAGTAAAACTACAGTTCTAGCTCAGGACGGTCCTTCTCTGAAGCCCGGTGACCTGACCCTGTCCACTACCTCTTAGCTGCCCAAGCCGAGCTGTTTGATTTCTTTATTAAAGCACTGGTTTTGCTCAGAGAAGTGATACTCCAAAACTTCTCCTCCAGTGATCTACACCTGGCTGTCAAACGACCCAGCACAAAGTGAAGGAGATCAGTCATCAGTTAGTATGGACACCACGCTAAGGGCCACAACAAGGTAACCAGGATTGGTGTTTCTGCTTAGTGTGATGTGGGCAGGAGACAGAATGCACAGCATGTTTCTCCATCACCGGCATGGCTGCTATGGTGGCTAGTGGCTAGAGTTGGTGATACAGCTTGGATCTGGACACCCATCAGTACCTCGGGGCTTCTTGTCTGTTTCTTCTTTGGTGTTTTTATTTTATTTTATTTTTTTCTGTGTGGTTTCCAACAGGGTGAGAGAACATCTTAGATAGCAGCTGAGGCTGCAAGGGCCCATCTGTTGTGGAGGAAGTGGAAGCTGTCCATCTTGATTCTGTCATATCCTTTGATTACAGCAGTCATGGGATCAACCTAGAAGCAAGAGCAAGGAAGGAAATTCCACCTTCTGCTGGTGAAGTGATAGACTTTCTAGCTATCTTTAACGTACCGTAACTGTGAAGCCATGGAGAGAATAACTCTTAAACTGAACTGGAATGTACTGAACTGATAAGGAGGGGCAAACTGGGTAGGATTCAGGGCGGGGTGTGGAACCTTTCTCTCTGTTGTTTCCTCCGGTTATGCATAAAACCAAGGTCTCTAGGAAAGAAAGAAAAATTAAAAACTGCACCCTGTGACCTCCAACCTTTCTTCCAGAAGAATACAACTCTTTGCTAGAACCCAGAGACTTCCTGATACGGCTGCTGCCTGTTGCTTTCATCTTGTCCATATTGCTGTCTTGCCTCCCCTTCTAGCCCCTGTTCTCTGACCTCTGCCCCACTGACCTTCCCTCTGTTCTTGTCACGGGTCCTGTGCATGAAAGTGCAAACGCCTGGGGCTCCCACTCCACGGGTGTGCACATCACCAGACTTCTCCGGGCATTGAGATCAGGGAGATCTTGCGTACCCACACAGCCATCCTTAAACTCCAGATGGTTTCAATCACCTTCATCCATCTGCTTCCCTTTATTCTGCTTAGTATCTACCATACACCAGCTCGTTGATGTATCTCCCCTCATTTTTCCCTCCCCTAGCAATGAGATCCCCCAATTGTGAGAGCCCATCTGTCCTGTTTGTTGCCCTGATTCTTGGACCCAGTACAGTGCCTGACACTGACTGGCCACTCAGTAAATGTCTGATTTGTCTAATAAAGGAATGGTGTTTCATTGTAAGGTCATTTCACCTTCTCTTCCAATGTGACTCAATGGATTCCAGAAGAGGAGGAATTGTACATGGTCCCTACACAGGAAGCCAAATTAGTATTCCTTATAAGGATGGTCCTGACAGGGACTTGGTCATTCCACACACCCCTAGCCTGGGTTCCAAGGCCTATTACGTATCTTTAGGGGATAGAGGAAGGAGGAAGACAAGGTCTCATTATCTAGACCAGGCAAACTAACATTCACTGTGTAGTGAGCTGGACTTGAACTCTCAGTCCTTCCGTCTCAAGTTTCCCAAGTGCTGAGATTATAAGTATGTAATACCACACTTGGTTCTAAAAGCCTTTCTGAATTGTGCTGTGGCAAGGTGATTCCAGGTCTGTGGACAGGCCAAGATAATGAGTCCTGAGCAGAATCTGTCTAAATCACAAGGAAAATCATAGCTCGTGCATGCTCTGGCTCACACTCGCTGTATAGACATATGCTCTACAGGTCCATCGAAATCAGTGCTAGCCAGCCTCATATCCTTTCTGGCTCCAGTGAGGCCCTCTGCCCTCTGGGCAGCCTGCTGACCCCGGTTCAAGAATAGGGGCAGTCTATTTCTTCCTTCTTCGTCCCACCCCTGACTGAAAAGCACAGGGTCCACCCTCCCAATGAGTCTCCACAACAAGCAGGAAGCTTGATTGACTGCTTTGCAGTCACCTGAAACTGTATGAATTTGCATCATCTTGGCCTCCCTAGCCAGAGAGTTCACCATCTCCATCACCATGAGATCTGGCTGTGGCATACATTGCAAAAGAAAGATTATTTTAACTCACACTATCTATGAACTTAAACTTGAACTTAGTTCCGGTCAATCAACATCCATATTTCAAGGATGAACAGAATCTAGGAGGCATTCTGTCAAGTACCCAGAGTTACTGGACTTGAAAATACTTCATACATCCACCAACCCCTCTCCCAAGTTCAACAACACTCTACCTGAATGTTTCAGAAAAGATCCCCAAGGTCACCAGTTCCATGACATAGTTCCAAATGGATGAAGAAGTGTTTTCCCTAAAGACATTAGGTCTTGATTTATTAGATTCTACCTTGATAATCTTAGCTTGGGCAATTGTCCTTTAAGGCAGTAGTTCTAAAAATGTGAGCCAAGGATTTTTTGGCTTTGAGCACTAATCTCCACAGTATGTACTTTAGGGGCATGAATTAATAATTAAGTCATGATCAATTTTCTTGTGATAGCCCATCTTGGTGTCTCATCAGGAACACTGCCATTCCATCAGGAGAGCCTCTTTCTCTCCACAAATAGGAGATGGGGGGTGGGCAGGGAAGAAAAGGGAAAAGGAGCAGCTCCTATTAAAGAACCCTGTGGCCCGCAGTCTACCTGAAATGCCTAAGATTTATTTGCAGGAAGCATTGTGGTCGTCCTAGGGCCAGGTACCACATGATTAAACCATGGGTGAATTACTTCTCCAGCCCCATTTAAAATCTGGGTATCAGAAGACCACTACAACAATAATCATCAAAGTCCAGAATAAACAAAAGACACTAAAAATCAGTACACAGGAGTGTGGTGAGAGCCAGCCAGCAGAGTTACACAGACTCCTACAGGGGCTCCATTGTTGTATAGAAAAAAGCACAGCTTTAGGGTGGAAAACTCCATCAGAGCCACCTTAGTCAAATGGTCCACATTCACATTATCAGTGATGCCCAAGGAGACATCTCATGACCTCTGATGCAGTGTGATGGGAGCTACTTCTGTTGCCATTAGTTCTGTGTAACAAGAATCGAACCCAGGGCCTTGTGCTGTGAGGCAAGTGCTCTACAGCCAACCTCCATCTCCAGTCTATGAGTTTATTGCTTGTTTAGTTGGCTGTTTTGTTTTTTGACACAGAGTCTTCCCATATGGCTCAGGATTGACCTTGAACTCTGATCTTCTGGCTTTCACATGCCAGATGCTGAGATTATAGGCACATCATGTATGGTACCCACAAAGGATTTTCTTGGCAAATATGTAAAAACCAAAGTGTGACCATGAGGAGATGTTCCACAAACCAAATCTGAGAAATGTCCTACAAAACTCAAAAGCAGTACCCTTCAAAAGTTTCGGTGTCTTAAAAGGCCAAGGAAGAAGGAACTGCCTAGATTAGAGAGACCAAGAAGGAGACACAACACTTGGTGCAACATGTAAGCCTAGACCTGGATCCTGGTTCAGAAGACAGCATCAAGAGACAATTCACAACATCTGAAGACATTATCCCTGTGACTGTCTGGTTAGATCTTGGTACTATTGTTAGGAGGTGTTGACATTTGGGAACTGGAAAGTATGTAGGAGTTTAGCCATGTATTGTGAAAGTCTGAAAGTGCTTCAAAATTTAAAAAAAAAAAAAAAAAATCTTTGGGCCCTGAAGAAATCAGGGGAAAAGAAACACCGGAGTCAAGTGGATCAACAAATGATGGTTGAGAATGACAAGAAATCTCATTCCCTCAATGAATAGGTTTTCTGCAGGCCAGTGGCTGTCATGGAACCAGAGACGCAGCCTTGTGGGATTAGCAGCCTGCAGTTACACTGGAGAATGCTGGGCTGGAGTCACTGAAACCTTGAACGTAGGAAGAAAGGAACAATAGAAACCAGGATCTGTTGAAGACAGCACCAAACAGCCTGAGACATTCCAAACGCCAGAGAAAGAAAGGCCCTGCAGAGGGAATGAACAAGTGACAGGGTACAGTCAGGGAAGCATGGTAGAGTGGGAGGCAGAGAGCTAGAAGTTGGCCAGGGAACAGAAGAGGGCTTGGGGGGCAGCTGGGGAGAACATGGTTAAAGATGTATAGGTAGCAGGAAAAAGCTGAGGTTAGAGGTACCCAGAAAGGGTGAGCAACAGGAGCTTCACCCCTGAGAATGAGGAAGTGAGAGTTTCTTTGGCAATGCCTAAGCTGAATGGGTGAGGCCCTGAGAATTAGATAGAGACACAGCTGGAGAGCATTGGGAGCAGGTACATACTGAGATCATACTGAATGTGAAGAGGGGAAACGATGGTTTCTTGGAAGACAGAGAGGGTATCGACTTGTCAGCCAGTGTTACCTTGGCAACAAGAAGGTAGCAAGCAGAGCAGAAAGGCTGTCACCAATGATGTGAGAACTCCCCAGGCAGGGTCTGGGGTCTTACATCCATCCTGAGCTGGTGTTGATTTCTCCTCTTCCTTCCCAAGTCACTACTCTGAGCCAGAGTGTGCAAGCCACAGCAGTGGGAGAATCCCCAGGAGCCAGGGATGGATTACCACTTCGCTTTACCCAAGGAAAGCCCTGACCAAGGTCTGGATCTCAGAAGGTCCAAGGCTCAAAGTCAAGGCTGATTTTGGTCTTTATTGTCCAGTCTGAGGGAATTCAGTTATAGGCAATATTAACTACAGCACTCTATAACATCTTTATTTTAAAGACTAGTTTAGAGGGTGTTTTGTTTTGTTTTGTTTTTGCCATGAAAAACTGATGGAATGCTGTGTGCACTGGGTAAGGAGTGAATGGCTCCTGTGAGTGGCAGCAACGAGGTGGAAACTGGAAATAACATTAACGGAGGGTCTCTTTCCAGGGACAGTGCCTCCAGACTTGCAGAGCGGAGCCCAGGAAGCACTCAAGTCCAACAAAAAGGGAAACTTGTGTGGCCTGAATCCAAGACAAACAGAAATCCCACACTGGCAACAAACTTTTACCAATTAAATGAGTGTGTCAATGATTAGCCAGCACTAAGTCAAGATGCTGATCTACCTGAGTGTGTGCAAGTGCGTGCAGATGTGAGAGAGAGGATGGGAGGGCAGGGGAGGGGAGGGGAGCGAGGGAGAGGGGAGTGAGGGGGAGGGGAGAGGAGGGGGAGGGGAGAGGAGGGGGAGGGGAGAGGAGGGGGAGGGGAGGGAGGGGATGCTGACAGTCACAGTAACTACAATAGGAAGCGTCTGTGTATGAGCAGATTTCTACTTTTAATTCTTTGATTTAATTTTTTTTTCATATAATATGTCCTAATTATAGTTTCTCCTCCCTCAACTCCCCCACTGCCCCTTCCATCCAGATCCCCCCCTTTCTGTCTCTCATCAGAGAACAAACAAACAGGCTTCTAAGGGATAATAATCAAAAAAAGCAAGATAAAACAAAAACTAACACATCAAAGTAGATCAAGACAAACAGGAGGAAAAGAACCCAAGAAAGGACCCAAAACAGAAAGGAACACACAGAGACCCTCTTGTTCACACACTCAGGAATCTATGAAAACACTAAACTGGAAGCCATAATACATATGCAAAGGACATGTAGGGTAAAAAGAGAAGAATGTATATATACGTATATATGCGGTTATATATGTGTGTATATGATTATATATGTGGTTATATGTATATATATATGGTTAAATTAAAAAACAAAACCACAAATAGACCCCTAACAAAACATTATGAGACAAGGACCCTCCAAAGATGCCACTGAGTTTCTTTTCAGTTGGCCATCTTCTGCTGGGCATGCAGCCTGCCCTTAAGAGTAGTCTGTTAAAAAGAAAAAAAAAAAAAGAGTAGTTTGTTTCCCCAGTGAAACTTCCTTGGAGTAAACTAAATTTTCATTTGCAAGTAATTATCAATTGGAGATTGCTTCTGGGTTAAATATCAGGGCTCATGTACATTTTTCCTTTCAACTCTAGAACCCTGTAGACCTGTGCAAGTCCTCTATGTGGTCCCTGGACTCTGTGAGTTCATATGTGTGTCAATCTTGCTGATTTAGAGGGCCCTATTTTCTTGATGTTCTTCATCCCCTCTGGTTCTTACACTCTTTCCACTTCCCACTTCCTCTTCCACAGTTTTCCCTGAGCCCTTAGGTATTGTAGAATATTATTTTAATATGTGTTACATTGGTTTATACTGTGGAACATTGGTTTAATTATGCAAACATGTGTTGCATTCTTTTATGCTTCATTTGTTTAACTCTGTGAAGCTGTGTTACTGTGCCTGTCTAAAACACCTGATGGTCTAATAAAGAGCTAAACATTCAATAGAGAGGCAAGAGGAAGGATAGATGGGGCTGGCAGGCAGAGAGAATAAACAGAAGGAGAAATCTGGGAGGAAAAGAAGAAGAAAGAGTAAGAGAACAAGGAGAGGAGGATGCTAGGGGCCAGCCACACAGCCACACAGCCACACAGCCACACAGCCACACAGCCACACAGCCACACAGCCACACAGCCAGCCATGGAGCAAGAGTGAAAGTAAGATTACAGAAGTCAGAAAAGGAAAAGGCCAGAGGTAAAGGTAGATGGGTTAATTTAAAGTTAAGAAAAGCTGGCTAGAAACAAGCCAAGCTAAGACCTGGTATTCATAAGTAAGAATAAGCCTCCATAGGCCCTCCAAAAGAATAAAAAGCAAAAAGAACAAAAATAATCAACAACATTTAGGGTAAGGATTTGATGGAGACATCCCATTTAAAGCTGTGTGTTCTGAGGTTTTCACTCTCTGCAGTGAGTTTCTGTATTTATTCCCATATGCTACAGAAGAAAGCTTATCTGATGACAGCCTAGCAAGGCACCCACGAGTGTAGCAGAATGTCATTTAGGAGTCACTTTATTGCTATGCTTTTGCCATTGTTGTGCAGAACAGTAGTATTTGGTTATACCATAGGTCTCTATGCAGTAAGGGGAACACTCATCCATTGCTAGTGGGACTATAAAGTTTTACAGGCCCTATAGAAATCAATGTGGTAGTTCCTTAGAAAGCTGGGAATCAATCTATCTAAAGATCCAGGTATACCACTCTTGGCATATACCCAAAGGATACTTCATCCTTCCACGGAGACACTTGTTCAAACATATTCATTGCTGTTATACTCATAATAGCTAGAACCTGGAAACAACCTAAATGTCCTTCACTCAATGAACAGATAAAGAAAACATGGTACATATACATAATTGAGTGTTACTTTGCTGTTTAAACAAAAGGAAATCATTAAATTTGCATGTAAATAGATGGAACTAGGGAAAAAAATCATCCTGAGTGAGGTAACCTAGACCCAGAAAGACAAATAGACTATGCATTCACTTATATGTGGATATTAGCTGTGAAGTCAATGGTAAGCAAGCTCCTGTCTGTAGAACCACAGAGGTAGAGGGTGAAGGACTCAGAGGGCATGAGTGGATGAATGGATGAATGGATGTGGGGGAGACTGAATGGGAGGATCACGTGGGGAATGGGATGGAAGAGGGAAGGAATGCAGAGAGAGACAGCTAAAATTAAGGGCCATTTGAGGGGTAGTATGGAAACCTAATACTGTAGAAGCTTCCTGAAATATATACATAGATGATGATCTAAATGAAATTACCAAATAATGAGGGAGACAGATCTCCAATTAGACATCTCATCTCCAAATGAAGCTTCCAGTACTGGGGTTGGGTTTCACTAATTGAGTTGTTGGCCAAACAGGCCCCTTGGGAACCCCCAAACAACCCAAGCTGCTGCCCAAACTATAGGTTGCTCTCCACAAACTGATGACAAGTCCCCATTGCTAAAGGTAACACCTACACAATTCTTTGAATAAGAAGAAGTCAAGTTGGTACCTCAAGAGAGCCTTCACCCCTATAATCTAGCATCTCTGAAACCAGACAGCACTCTGCAGGGTACCAAATGAGAAACATAAACGTCAATCCAGCCACATACTCTTGGGTGTCCAGTGGTGTCCTGCATGCAGAATATGCTAGGACAATTGTGGCACAAAGCTTGTGGGAATAACCAGCCAATATCTTTCTTATTGACTTAAGGCCCACTCCATGAGATATAACCCATACCTGATACTGCTTGGGTGACCAAGAACCTGACACTATTTTTAATTCTTAAGTATGGCCACCAGATGGAGATAGGTCTTTATTGCTAGATAACAACTACCACAAATAACCTAATTGTAACCTAGATTACTGTAATTGTAACTTTGGGGGATAAACCAAGAGGAAATTAAATTATCATCTTTGTGCCTGTGTGTCAAACAATAATAGCAGAAGAATTATTGCTCCCGTACTCAAGTCATAAGCAGAATTATCGTCCCTCCATATGTAGAGAGCACCATGCATGAGGCACCGTACCCCACACTTAACTCCTACAACAGCTTGGCAAGACAATTATGGAGACAGAAATCTACTTGTCCAAGGTCACAGTGGTAGAGTGTGTGGTATGTGATAGAGTGGAGATTTCATCTCAGCCTGTGTGCTGCAGGACTGCAGCTCACCAGTTACATCCTATCCTCCTTTGGGGGAACTTGAGACTTGACTGGCCGCAGGGTTCAGTTCAAACCTGTAGGACTCGAGGAAGACAAGGGATAAGCAAAGATAGAGTACGGTTCACAGCAGACTGATCACTTCAGACACAGAAGAAACTCAGCCAAATACCTCTCTGTGCTCCAAAGACTTGATAGGAACTCATGGAAAAACAAAACTCAAAGAAATTCAGGAGACGGAATAAAATCTGAAAAGATAGCACAGTTGTGTAAAAACTCTGATAGCAGAGTTTAGACTAATAAAGGGAACAATGAAAGCCACACTAGAAAGCACAAAGCAGAAAAGACACTGATGAACCAGCAGGAAAAACTTACTTTTTTATATTACATATTAATTATGCATGATAATGAGTTTCATGTTGGCGTTTCCACACGCATAAAATAGTGTATTCTGATCATGTTCATTCCTGCCCCCACCCTTGTGTCTCTTCCCGTTGTCTCCTTCCTCTTCCCATTTTTCAGCAAGAAGACTCAGGTTGTGTATTAGGCCCACCTGAAGACATAGAACTGAATGAAAAGGCAGGTTTCCACTTCAATCCAATTAAGTTAATTGCCTTCAAACACAGAATTGTGAAAACTCTAGGCTATATATCAAATTTCAAAGTCTAAATGACATAAAATGCATACCACAATCTCGCAATGCAATCTAAGATTACTTGACATTTAAAAAGTGTAATTTTTTTTTACAAATTGTAATCCAGTCTCCAGGGGGAAGGCAATCAGAGGATACCAACCCCAGCATTACCCTAAAATAGACGCAGCAGTCAAGAATTTAAAAGCATCCATTCTGCTCAACAAAATAGAGAAGCATGCCTCCCCAGTAAACACAAAACTGAGAAATCTCAACAGAATAATAAGAATATCAACAGAAATTCACAAACAACAATCTGAAATGTAAAAACCACTAGGAGAATAAATTTTACAAATAAAATTAAATTTTCAAGCCCAGTGCTTGGGAGGCTGGGGCAGGAGATTGGAGAGTTCAGGGTTATCTTGATCTACTGACAACACCCTATCTCAAAAAAAATAAGTTAAATTTCATAGCAGAATGGTAATGATAATGGAAAAGCCAATGAACTTGAATATTTATCACTGGAAATCATTCAATTAAAAAAAAGGGGGGAAATATAAAAACATAATGAACTCTTGGAGCCTTATGGGACAATATCAAAGGGTCTAGAAAAATACTTCAAGAGTCCTAGAAGGAAAAGGAAAGAATTAAGCAGAAAATAATCCTTAAAGATATAGTAGATGAAAAATTGCCAAATTATAATAAAGCAGTGTGGTGATATTGTGTTCCCCAATATATCACGCACCCTAATAAATTTACCTGGGGTCAGAGAACAGAGCAGCCACTAGACAGACATAGAGGCCAGAAAATGGTGGCATTCACACCTTTAATCCTAGCATTCCAGAGGCAGAGATCCATCTGGATCTCTGTGGGTTCACAGCCACACTGGAAACAGCCAGGCATGGTGACTCATGCCTTTAATCCCAGGAAGTGATAGCAGAAAGGTATATAAGGCGTGAGGATCAGGAACTAGAGCTGGTTAAGCTTTTAGGCTTTGGAACAGCACAGTTCAGCTGAGAGCCATCCAGTCAGAGGAAACAGGATCAGCTGAGGAATTGGCAAGGTGAGGTAGCTGTGGCTTGTTCTGCTTCTCTGATCTTCCAGCACTCACCTCAATACCTGGCTCTGAGTTTGATTTTATTAATAAGACCTTCTACTGATTTGTGCTACAAAGCAGGGCAGTGCAATTTTGGGCCTGGCTATCAGGCAAGACACAGGCTGGACATCTAGCTTGAAGAGCAAGAAGGCACTTGTAAAGCCAAAGATTTAAAATGCTTAGGTTCAACAACATATATTCAGCCCCAGAAAGTTCTACATAATTGTGCATCTGGTCTGTACATAATTCTACATCTGCTCTGTAACAATAAAATCTTACTATTTTAGCAATATAACTTCAGTTAATGAGTGAGCGCAACCAAATAAAAGGGAAGTAATCCAAAAATTCATATTATGGATGTTCACTGAAGCATTGTTTGTAAGGCAAAAAGCAGAAATATGTGTCCAGCAACAGGGGATTAATGGACTGTGTACACTAAAAACACTGTGCCCAAGAATGAGATGGTTTATATGTGCATGCAGTAAGTATGTTGTTAATGGATAAAACCAAGCTGTAGGGGAGTAGAAAATGATCCCATCTGTTTGATTTAAAGCCCTATGATGCTCTTGCCTGTCCATGTGTTACAATCGGCTGGCTCAAGTCCTTCACCTCTACCCAAACAGAAGTCATGGGTAGGCAAGGACCATCTCTCTTAGTTCCTGTCTATCTCTGCAAGCCCATGACAGTGGCCAACGTCACAGCTCCCGGGTCTGCAGAGTCTGAGACCAGCTCTCTGGACTCTCCAGTGACCAGGGCAGTGTCTCTTCTCTTCTTGGAGCCTTCTGTACTTCTGCTTCAGCTCTCTACCTCTCTCTTGCTCTCTCTGCTCCTCCTGTTCCTCTGGCCCTGACCCCTGTCCTATACTACGTTATGGGTGCTGTACCAGATGCCATGGCTCTGGAACCCACCTCCATGTCCCCTCCCCCACTTGTGCTACCGCTGTTTCTGTTGCTGGCGGGGAGGGGGGGGGGGGGGGGGGGTGCTGCAGGGGCTCCACCTCTTCTGCAGGTGGAAATGCTACTTTCAGTTCAGCCTGCTGACTGTCCAGCTCCATCTCTGCCACTCCTCGGGGTCCCTCGGCTCCCACAGCAGCCCTGCTTGCTGGAAGGCTATGTCTGGGGCTCTGCCTCAGCTGCAGCCATCAAAGCTGCCAGCCGCCCTGCCTCTTCCACAGCTGGGCACGCTGGCGATGTTGTTGCAGCTGCTCTCTGATCTTGACCATCACTTCACCAGCATGCTGCTGTCTCTCCTGCCTCCTTTTCCTGTTTGGACCTCTGGCAAGAAAAAGCCATTCCATACAAATCTTTTAATGGGGGAGGTAGCACGGGACCGTGTCTCCCAGTTGCCTCAGCAGGTGAGATGAATGGCCCGCTAATGTAGCCAGAGAGGAGGTGTTTGTACCAGTCACAGCCAACTGTTTGTGAAAACGAAGGCTTGTGTTTACACCAGTGACAGCATCATTGTTCCCGCACCAGTCCCAGCAGCTTCTCTGTGTGTCCTCTCCTCCTGCCTGAGTAGAGACAGTCGCAAGGTCACATGGGGTTGGTTCACTGAGTCCTGTGATGGCAAAGTCTGGTGCCAGCTGTTTGTAACAGTTGTGGCTGGGGACACACCTTCGGATCCTAGAGCTAGCAGCTGTGATTGTCATGTTGCTTCCTCATGGCATCTGGGGAGCGGTCCGAACAGCTGATGGAAGGATGGTTTGGCTGACTATTTGACGGGCAATTCTTTGCTCAAGGCAGCTAGGGCAGCAGGTGTGGAGGTGGGATCTAACAGGTATCACCTAGAATGTCAATTGCCCCATCCTCCAAATCTTTTTCCTAAATAAACATCAGAAGTCATGCTTACATTAAGAACTAATTATCATCTGGCTGGTGGTGGCACAGGCTTTTAATCCTGGCACTCGGGAGACAGAGACAGGGGGATCCTTGAGTTCGAGGTAGGCTGGGTTGACAGAGCAAGTTCCAGGACAGCCAGAACTGCTACACAGAGAAACCCTGTCTCAAGGCCCCCCCTCCCCACCCCCCACCCCCACACTGACTATCATCATCATTATTGACTGAACAGTCTTTAACAATGTTTAGCACCTGCCTGGCAGCCCAGAGAGAAAAACTCCTCTCTTACGGGTATAAAAAGTTGCTACAAGGGTATTCAAGAAATTATTTTTAGTAGTTACCTCTTGGAACTGAGAATGGAGGAGAGGTGACCTCTCATTTATACTCCTTGAAATTACTTGAATTATTTTCTTAACCATGAACATTATTATTTTATATTTTAAAACTTGCTCAAAATAGTAGACTACTATTTAATTTGCCTCGTCAATCCAGCTGTATGATTAAGAAAAAAAAAAATCTTTCTTTTCTTGAGTATCAACCAGTGGTAGCTGGTTGCTCTTCCAGAGGTCCTGGGTTCAATTCCCAGCTGTTAGGTCCCAAAGAAACTTAGGACCAGTGGCTAGCTAAGGGACCTATTAACAAATCAGAGCTGACTCTGGAGCCAGGCTCTCCCAGCATCACAAGTACCTGGCTTCTCTCAGCACTTCTCACCCACCCTCCACCCCCAGCCCTCCACCCCCAGCCCTCCACCCCCAGCCCTCGACCTCTCCAGCCCCTGAGCCATGCTCCATTCCCTCCAGCTTCTTTCTCCTACACAGCTCAGCCATCTTGGCCACGTGTCCTTGGCTGTGCTCTAGGATCTCTTGGTCTGCTTGCCCCCTCTCTTTTCTTTCTCTGCTGCCTTCCCAACCCCCCACCACAGGCCGGTCAATTCTGCTGGCCGTGTTCGGTCTGGACTCTTCCAGATGCCTCTGGCCGTTCTCTCCTTCAGATCTATCATAAAAACCTTCTCCTCAACCATACCTAGGAGTGGTCATGTCCTCCTTTTCATTCCCCAGCATCCACATGGAAGCTAACAGCCATCTGTGACTCCAGTTTCAGGGAATCCAACACCCCCTTCTGGCCTTCTCAGGTACCAAGCACGTACTTAACACACAGACACATGTGCAGCCAAAACATCCATATACATAAAATAAAATACAAAGGGAAAAATTTTAAGGTTTTAAAAAAATATATCAACCAATAGAAGTAACCATGCCCCCTGCCCCCTGCCTTTTGTTTTTATTTATGTCATTACTGCAAGAACCCCAGACTCCAGACTACCTTCTTTTCCTGTCCTTTACTCTCAGGTTGCTCCTGTGTCCTTCCTAACCCATTCCCCATCATCTTCAAAGTCCTTGATACGCTCATAGTCAACAGCAAAACTTCTTTGTATCCCAATGTCTTCCCTAGATGCTCTGTTCACCTTCTCACTTTAGGCAAGAGCCAGCAATCCTCAGGATGCTCCTCAGACCCCCTGAAGCCCACACTGACCTGATGCTACTGACCCTGGAGAGGGACGAGGGTGTTCTCTGGCCTCCAAATGGCACCTGGAGCGCTTTTGAACCATGGGTCCTTGGGAGACCCGTGTATACCTCTCCCATGTTGCAACCCTCTGGGGACATGTTTAGACAAGAGGTTAATAAGAAGAAGGCTGAACAAAGTTGTGCCACAGGTTGAAATGACACAGAAGACTCCAGAGACGAAGACCTAAAGATCCAGGGGAAAGGGTCTACTTTTAAGCTTAGATTCTATAACAAATGGACAGCCTTGTAGATGTGTGACTAGATAAAGGGGCATGTTCTGATGTAATAAGCCACCCCGCCATGTATCCTTCCTAGGTATGGGGCAGGGCCCCTCTGCAATGAGAGCCTTTGAGGGAAAAGAAAGAAAGGAAACAAGAGTGATTTTTCTTGACCTTGTGGCTGGCTGTGGTGGAGAGAAGGTTCTTGGGGCAGGGTGGCATTCTAGTTTCTATGAACATCCTAGGGGAAACGAAATTCTATTTCTATGACTCACTTTTAAGAGGTAATGGGGACCTGCCAAGGGAAAGTTTCAAAGATCTTGTCTTTGAAGGCTTCTAATCTCTTCTAATTCAAAGTATTCAACTGTCCAGGGTCGAGTACTTTGGGGTACCGTTACCTAAGCTCTGACATATCTCACTCCTTTCAGTACCTCAAATGGATTGAAAATCCATTTATCTTATGACTTTTAAATTGTTACACAGCCCACCCTTCTCCTCACCTCTTTATTCATCCAGCTCAAATCCCCTGGCTAATCTTAGATGTCTGCTTACTCTGCCTGTGCCTGCAGAGAACTCACACAAGATTTCTGGGAGCTGATGACCCAGGTGTTACCCAGAGAAAGGCATTTGAGAAGCTGGGAATGGCATGTACAAAGGCCCGGAAGCATCAAAGAACACGGAGAGCCTGGGGAATAAAAGTTCAGGCAGTCAACAGTCAGGAATGAATGAAGTCATAGCACTGTGAGGACCGTCATTCATATTGTGTCATGGTTAAATGTGACTTGTACTTATTTATTTATGAGTGAGATGGTTTTGAAGGTTTTTGAAAGATTCAACAGGAGCTGGTTTGTCTCTGCAGAGGCTCCTCTGCTGGTGGCACACAGAAGACATGGGAAGATGGGAGACAGGAACACAGGGACATCTTTATGGTAAAGACTTGAGTCAGTCTGGCAGCCAGACAGATGCCTGGGGGTGGCCTGATATTAGGTCTCCTTTGTAGGGATGACAGATTCGATGAGCAGTTGGACATGGAATGTGAGCAAATGAGAAGGATGACTGCAAGTTAGTGTTCACTTTTTGTCTGCTTGCTGTTTTGCTAACAAAGCTGAAAGAGTGGAGAAGCCATCCGTGGAGATGAAGAACATGGTGGATGGAGTGGGGGTGATTTGTGGAAGTCTCACATAAACCTTAATCTCAGTAAAGTTGTGCTAAATTGTATTCCCACCTCCAGCTCTTCTGCCACCGTTTCCCTGCTCAGCATTTCCTTACAGTGGATGAAAGAGATGTTCTTGATCCATGAGCCCTTCACTATCTAAAGAGAAAAAGTCTCTCCCTTCCAGTCCTTTGAATACACAGACACTCGGTGGATAGCACACGTTTGAAGAGGTGTTGAAGCTACAAGAAGAAGGAACAGAAGCTAAGCAGATAAATAAAACAGATGTTATTTGCAAAGTCTGCACTAGAAGTAAAGTGTTCCCTTCTGATTCAACTCTGCTCTTAAGATACGTGTGTGTGTGTGTGTGTGTGTGTGTGTGTGTCTGTCTGTCTGTCTGTCTGTCTGTCTGTCTGTGTCTGTGTGTGTCTGTGTGTGTGTGTACCACATGCATGCAGGGGTTGGCAGAGGCCTAGAACTGGAGTTAAAAGCAGTTATGAGCTGTTTAATGTGGATGCTTGGAACTGAACCTGAGTCCTCTGAAGGAGCAGTAAGCATTTTTAACTGCTAACATCTTTCCAGCCCCTTTATTCTTTTTAATCCAATTACAATTTCAACATGATTTCTTGCTTTTGGGGATGCAAGCCTGACGGTCCTGAGGAGAGATGCACGCTGCTGTCACATCCTTCCTCTGCTTTCTCCTGAGATAGATGACCTTAGCAAACTGAGATCTTGCACGTCAGCAGAATCCCTTCTGGAGGTGTGACTTGGCAAGAGACCAATTGATGTGGTCTAGCCATAATTTCATTTTGATTTTAAGAACTTCAGTTGGGCCAAATGAATACCTTGCTCCATTAAGAATGATCTTAGGTAATGGATCTGCTCATTGTTTTAGACATCCATCTCTCTAAAGACTTCAGATAATGCCTTTTCACAATTAATATCCACCTTAGTACCTGCCTTTTGCAAACTAAGACAAGTCATTCAATCTTCATGAGGTCACACCCAATGTACCTATGCTGACTGCTCATTCAACAAATCCACCAAGTAGAGTAAGGACTCAAAGGCCAAAAGTATTCTGGGATGGTGAGGCCACCCATTCTCAGTTTTTGTAGTTGTTTAGTGGCTCACCTGATAGACTCAGCTTAGAGAAGTTCCACGGTCTGGGTAGGCTGGGATTGAGAGGGAAGGCACAGTATCCCCATCAGAAGCACCAGCCGAATTGGGCACTTCACCCTTTGCCAACATCATGGCCCCAAAGACCCAGTGGGGTCAGCTGTCCCTCTGAATGTGTCAGCCTCAGCCTGTCCACTTGTCATCTTGGGAGCTGGCTCTAAACAGACATTGGAGGCAGACCAAGGAGGGTGTAAAGGACCAGTATGAATCTATAGCCCATTTCCCCCCTCATTTGACCTAACTTCCTCTCTGCCCAGATATCATCTTGGAAAAGAGTTCATAGAAGACAGGTGTATTAGTTAAGATATTTATGCAATTAGGAGACTTTGGGGACCTAGAAAGACTGCCACTCATAGGATGAGCTAATTATTATAACGAGAATAAATCCCTGCCTGTAGCAAACCTCTCACACAACTGACAAACTGTGTACCCCCCTCCCTGAGTTAACTATCTCATAAGAAGCCCATATTGTTCTTTTACTAAAATCACCCAAGGCCAAGTCCCAGACATCTGGGGATTATTCCTGTGGGCCTGAACCACTGACATCATTGAAACCTCTGGTTCTAGTTCAGCACATCTACTTGGTCTTGCCCATTCCATCCCTTAAAAAACAGAAGACTGTAGCCCAGGTTTTCCCCTAGCTGGTCCTGTCACCAAACCTCATTTCTCCCATGTGACCCTGCATGGGGCAGCATGTCCTCCACCCTGGGGACATGTAAATAATGACCTCCTCTCTCAATGCCACTCTTTCCACTTGTCATATAACCATACTCTGTGAATAAAAGCCAGGAGTATTAAAAACAAGATTAATGCCCATTTTTCAAAGGAGGTTACCTTTTCCCCCTGGAAACAAGGTCTCAAGGGGCCTCAAATTGCCTATGTACCTGACCATGACCATGAACTTTGGATTCTCCTGCCTTGCCCTCCCAAGTTCTGGACTACAAGCATTAGCCACCGTGCCTGCTCTATGAGGTGCTGTAGACAAGCATGCTACACATTCTACTGATCTGCACTCCAGGTCCCCAAGGGAGATTACTTTAAATAGGAGACACCATGTTCTTTTTGAAGAACTTCTGTGTATTTATACTTATCCCACCTCATTCTTATTATCTCTGAGGCAGAGCAGGCAGTGTCTACTTCACAGATGAGAGTTCATTGTAAACACAGTTTCACACTCTCAAGCTCTGTGACCTAGGGCACATTATGAACCTCTCTGTGCTTCTGATTCCTTATCTGTGAGTGGGAATAACATTAGAAGACCACAGCTCAGGGAGGGTGTGTCCTAAGGCATCAGAAAGGCGAGGCTATGAATAGGGCTCAATTGGTACAGGGTTTACCACACACAGAGTTTAGAATCCTAGCACCCAGATTTAAAAACTGAATGTGGCAGTGTGTACCTGCAGTCCCAGGGCTGGGGAGACAGAAAGTGGAAGATCCCTGGAGCTTACTGGCCAACGATTCCAGCTGAATTAATGAGCTCCAGGGTCAGTAAGAGACCTTGTCTGAAATAAAGTGGAGAACAATTGAGGCAGATGCCTGACGTTGACTTTTAGCCTTCACACATGCAAGCACACATGCGCGCGCGCGCACACACACACACACACACACACACACACGCGCACACACACCACTTACTGAGATGCTTGCACTGATCTAACAAGACCACAGGGGAAAACAAATACGGAGTTTCCAAACTTTCCTTATCCACATTTTCATTTCCTGAATCTAGAATCTCCTTCTCCATAAGGTTCATTAGTTAACAAGGCTATGCTCTTTTAGGGCAGCTTGTTCCAATAACATGTCTACATTTACAAATGAAAGCTGCATCTTTATCGAATCCTGTTGCTCCCTCCCAGCCAGCTCAACTTCAGTGTCTTCTCGACTTTTCTGGGCAGCCCCACCCAGAACTGGCCTCTCTGAGCTCAAAGGTTCTCAAGCAGTTACAGTGGCAACTCTGGAATTTCAAATGCACTGTCTTGTTAAGGGACCATCGCTCATCATGTATGTCCACTCACCTCTTAGGCCAGCCCTGTCTGCACATGGCCATAAGCAAGCCAAGATCTGTAGGATCTGATTTCACAATGCCAGCCTCCTCCTTTGCTACCTGATTCCTCTTTCTAGTGAGAGGATGCCTCAGCTGTATCTACCTGCATCTCCCCCATCCTATGTCACTCGTGGCTCTCCATTGCCGCAGCAGAAACCAATTCTGACTTAAATTGGACATTAAAAGGCAAGGAGGAGTGTACTGGAGCATTGTAGCTATTATCACATTTTCAGGAATTGTGTGAACTACTTATATTTTTTACATTTATTATCACTTATTATTAGTGGGGGGGCACACACATTCTGCAGCAGGCATGTAGAGGTCAAAGGATAACTTGTGATGGTCCATTCCCTCCACCCTATGGGTCCCAGGGATTGAACTCAGGTCATCAAGTTCAGCAGCAAATACCTTTACCTTCTGAGCCATCTTTCCAGCCCTTATAAGCCAATTGTTAAGCAACCTATTACTTTAAAGTTATGGCAATTAATTGAAAGTGATGTCCTGGTTAACAATGAACCACATGTACAGCAGTAGTCACAGAAGATTATAATGGAGATGAAAAGTCCCTATTGCCAATCATGTAAGAGCCATGTAATTAAATGCATTTCTCACACAGCAGTAGCAGTGCTGATGTAAACAAACCTATGATGTCACAGGCTTTATATAAGCATGGAATATGATATTATGAATAACACAGAATGCTTCATACAATGGCCAAGTTACTAGTTTGTGTATTTACTGTTCCATACCTTTTATTGTTATTTTATAATGTAATCCTTCTGGTACTGTAAGCCTGGCCAAGAACCCAAAACTAGAGACTTCATAGGCTCTAAAGAACCTACTACTAATGCTGGACGGTGGTGGTGCACACCTTTAATCCAGCACTCAGGAGGCAGAGGCAGGTGGATCTCTGAGTTCAAGGCCAGCCTGGTCTACAGAGTGAGTTCCAGGACAGGCTCCAACACTACACATGGAAACCCTATCTCAAACAAACAAAAGACCCTACTACTACTACTTTAAATGGACACAGAATCAACCTGCATCCTAAATACTTATCCGAACCCTCATCAGCAATAGACAACAGTTAATACAGAGGCTCACACATGGTCAAAGTGCAGATCTTAAGTGACAGTGGGTACTCAGCCACAAATGAGACATCTGTATCACACCCTGTCCCCTCAAGTCTCAGGGAACATCCAGGAAAAGGAAGCAGAAAGACTGTCATCGCTGGAGGTTGAGGAGAAGTGCTCAACAGTGTTTTGTGGCTCATGAACCCGCAGTAGCTATAGTTGCCTGAAGAAGACCTGCACAAGATCATGGCAGTATGGGCAGGGGAGAGCCTAACGAAGCCCCACCCCTAGCTGAGAAGTTACTGTTAGTCGAAGGCTGATGGAGGAGAGTCCGTTTCTGGAGGATGGCTCCTGGCATATCAACCATGGTCCAGCAGATAACACCTATGAGTATATGGGCAACACTAAGTGTGCTATGGGGCAGCATGAAGTTGGGAGAGGAATATGGAGCATGGTAGAAGGAGCCGGAATAGGAAGTAATGGGTGGGAATGACCAGAATGCATTACACGTGTACACGATAGTCTTGATGAATAAATTCAAAATGTTTTGAAAAAAGATTACCAGTGGGCTGTAGTGGGAATTCATTCCACCTATGGCCTTGTGGTACCAGCCCCTAGACCATGGCCTCTTGGCTAGCTTAAGACTTGGGGAGCACATATGTGGTTCCCTTCTCTCTCACGCTCTTGGATAGTGGGGACCAAATCAGGTGGCGTGAAGCAGTGTGGGACCGGTTCTCAGCCTTCCAGGACTCTGCGACTGAGTCTGCCTTATCCTGTATTAGTGAGTTGCTCCCTCAATACAATCCTTTTATCAGCAGTCTGTGTATTTCCTGCACTAGTAGATCATGCGTTATCATTGGCAGCTTCATACATCTTGGGCTTACTGCTCCTTTATACATCATTTTCTCTTGTGCTTAACTTAATTGTGTGTTCTTTTGTTTCCCTAAGCATACAGACCCCACTGCTACTATTACTGGTGAGAAGCCACATTGAGTGATGGATCTGGAAACAAAATTTAAAGGAATTAAGATCTGCAGAATGGAGAATCCATGCGAGTTATTGGTCACTGGTCAGGCATGTCCTGTTTCACCATGACTATGAACTTGAGCAAGAACCAAGTGACAGATTCCACAGAAGCATCTACTTCATTAAAGGCAAGAAAACTAACCAAGGTTTGAGAAGGACCTAGAATGGGTGTGGAGACTCTTAACGGCCTAGACTAATGACAAAACACAAGGGCATATCCCTCTGAGCACTGTGATGAAGCCAGGTGGGAAGGAGCTGTCTATGGTATTGAAGAAAAAGGCTGACCTAGTGGCTATTTTGAATTTACAAGTAGCCATGGCTAGTTTACACCACTCAGGAATCTTTATTTATTCATTAGCTGGTGCGAAAGTCAGTGTGGAATCTGCCAGTACTGGTGTGAAGCCAGACAGAGAATTTCTGAAAATTATAGATAAGTTGGTCATGGAGGAAAACTCACCAGAGCAAATCTTTGATCTACATGAAATCTCCATATTCTGAAAATAACAGTTAAGAGAACTGCTATCCCCAAAGAGACAAAGTCATTGCCAGGTTTCAAGATCTCGAAGGACAGGACGGTGGAACTGCCTGGGAGAGATGCTGCCAGCACAAATACAAACCCTCTGTTAGCAGGCTCAGTGAGAAGCCAGGCTTTCCTGCATCCAGATAAGCACTGGTTGCCAGTGTACCACAGGAGTAGCAAGAAGCCAGGCATGACCCAGCTCTCTTCCAAGGTGCCCTCCTCAACTGCTCCGCCAGCAAAATGAACAAGTACTGTTCAGGGGGAAATACAGCTTTTAAAGTGTCTCTTGTTAACAGTGTTCCCACACATGCTCCTGTTGGTGATCTAGCTCTGTGTCAAAGCCTGTTTCTCGAGGCCTGGGGGAATGGTGTCCCAGGGAAAGCATTTCCCATGTCCTGGAATCCCCAGCACCCATGTAAATGTGGGCAGAGAAGCCCATTTGCAGTCCCAGTGAGCAGGAGGTGAAGAAGACATCCCCAGAGAAATACTTGTTAACTAGACGGGGCAAATCAGCAAGCTCTGTACTTGAATGAGAGACTGTGCCTCAAAAAGTAAGGTGGAGAGTGATCAAGGAGGATGCTTGACCTACATACACATGAACACGAGCTGTGGAATAATCCATCTGTACATTGTGTAAATTACACTGTGATTGGTCTAATAAAGAAGCTGACTGGCCAATAGCTGGACAGGATAAGTTTAGTTGAGAAAACCAAACTAAGGACACTGGGAAGAAGAAGGGCAGAGTTAGAGGAGTCACCGTCAAGACACAGAGAGGAAACAGGAGGTGCAAGATGAAAGAGAGGTAACACCACATGGCAGAATGTAGATTAATAGAAATGATTGTTTTAAGTGGTAAGAACTAGTTAATAATAAGCCTGAGTTGTCAGATGAGCATCATATTAAGTGTCCATGTTGGTTATCACATACATACACACACACACACACACACACACACACACACACACACACACATACACACACACACACACACACACTGGTACATACAAGTAAAAACACATATATACACATGTACATGTCTAACACCTACCATTCAGAAGGCTGAGGGAGGAAGTCGTGAAGTTCAAGGCCAACCTGGAATCCAGGCTACATAGCAAGTTCCAGACCAGCTTGAGGTACAGAAAAGAAAAAAGTATGTGGGATAGACACCAGTTCCAGAAGTTTTCATATTTGGGCTGGCAAGGTGGCTCAGCAGCTAACCACACCTGCTACCAGGACTAGCAACTTGAGTTTGATTCCCACGACTCACAAGGAAGATGGAGAGACTCAAATCCTGTGAATTTTCCTCTTATCTCCACATGTGTACGTGTGCTTGTCTATACACATCTTCCTATGTTCCCCTTGCAAAAAAAATTAACTAATTAAGATGTAATTAAGAAGAAAAGAAAGCTCGTGGAGCATAATCTGCTTAAAGACAATTACACAGTGAAAACTGTAGTGAACGTGTTTCTGCAGTGAGTGATGGGTCCTCAGGAAGAGCTTCAGGCATGCCCTCGGGGGTTCCAGAAGGCTCAGTTGACAGCTCTGTGGACTGTGCTCTACTGTGCCTGAAGGCCTTTCAGGAGAACACATATGGGTAGAAAGACAGTGATGTTGGTGATGCAGCCCTGCATAGGCCTAGCCTCATATCTATGTTGACGTCTTGCTTTTTAATAAAAAGTTGAAAAAATGAAAAAGAAAACATAGAAAAAAGCTTACAGAATGAGGCCATAAAGATGTCAATTTTTACACAGCTAACTACTTTGTTTAAGCTAAGTACTATTAAAAGTGTCAAAAAGTTTTTTTTTTTTTAACTAAGATAAATTTATTACTAAAGAAAGAAAACCTTTTAAAAATAAATTTAGCACAGAAAAGTCAGGTGAGTGACATGTACCTACAATGCCAGCACCTGGGAAGTGGAGCAGGAAGACCAGAAATTCAAGTTCAACTTTGGTTATACTGTGAGTTCAAGGCCAGCCCGTGCTAAATAAAACCCTGTCTCAATAATAATAATAATGATAATAATAGTAATAATAAATGTAGTCTAGCACACACATACATGTTGGTGGCAGTGCCCAGTGCCCTGGTCTTCATTCACTTCTTACAAACCCACTCACAGCCTCTCCCAGTTCTACACCCTGCACACCTAGGAAATGTTCTTCAAAAATGTACCATGTCTTAAATATTTTATACTGAGCCTTTTCTATGTTCACGTATACTTTGATATACAAATATTTATCCTGTGCTCAACTGCCTGCAGTTTTCAATGTAATTGCCTGCTTTGAAGAGGAATAAGCTAAGTCATATGGCCAAGGTATATCGTGGGCTACACTGCCTATGTTTATTTGTGCTTTCTATAATGTTGACACAGTGAGGAAGTAATCTAATGATGCATTTCTCAAAAAATATCCCCATTATTAAGTGACATCTGACTGTTTATCACTTAAGCTTTCATAAATTGACTCAAAATATGGTGATAATACAGTATAATAATACAACAGATATGTAAAATTCACTCTTTCCTAACTACCTTATCACCTTTTATTATTACCAGTACTCTTGAAGTTAGTATAATATTTGTTGCATGTGTGTGGTAGAAATACCAATAGCAATATGCTATTATATATCTCTCCCAATTCCTTATTTGCAGTTTGAACTAAACAGTAGTCAGTAGTAATTTTGGTCAAGCTTAGGACCTCGTTTATGCTAGGTGTACAGTCTACCACTGAGTTATACTCACATCCATGGTGAGCATTTTTACGCCATGAGAGCAGTCAAACACTTCAGTGATGTGGGGTGGGACAATCTTTTTGTACACTGTGAAGATGTGTCTCTGCCAAAGCATCTTCTGATTGGTTTAATAAAGAGCTGAATGGCCAATAGCTAGGCAGGAAAGGATAGGCAGGACTTCTGGGCAGAGATAGGAAGTCTGGGAAGAAGAGAGGTGGGATTCGCCAGTTAGACGCAGAGCAAGTCAGACCTACAGTCATCAGTATGGAGCAGAAGTAAAGAGCCATGTGGTAGAACATAGATTAATATAAACGGGTTAACTTAAGTTTTAAGAACTAGTGGAGAACTAGCCTAAGCTAAGGCCAAGCTTTCATAATTAATAAGAAGTCTCCATTTCATTATTTAGGAGCTGGCAGTCCAAAGTCCCAATATAATGGTGTGTGCTATTTTTACACAAAGCTGATTGTTAACTGTTTACCAGCCCACTGGTATCAGAAAACCCAAGATATCTCCAGATAAAACTAAAAGACAGGCTTGGATTCCTCAGCCAAGACAAGCAGCCAACACAGCCGTCATATCAATATCCCCAGACCAGAAAACATAATCTGCAGGTTCCTTGTTCAAACGTATTAAGCTTAGTCAGGAGGAGCTTGAGAGATGGGTTGGCAGTTACAAGTACTTGTTACTCCTGCAGAGGATCTGGGTTCAGTTTCTAGCACCCACACAGTAGCTTACAACCATCTGTAACTCCAATTCCAGGAAGATCCAATTCCCTCTTCTGACCTCTATAGGCATCAGGCATACACATGGTACACAGACATGCCTGCACATGATACACAGACATGCCTGCACATGGTATACAGACATGCATGCACATGGCACGCAGACATGCCTGCACATGGTACACAAACATGCATACACATGGTACACAGATATGCCTGCACATGGTACACAGACATGCCTGCACATGGTACACAGACATGCATACACATGGTACACAGATATGCCTGCACATGGTATGCAAACATGCATGCACATGGTACACAGACATGTCTGCAGGCAAAACATACACATACAAAATAAATGTTTCAAATTAAAGAAAAATTAATATTATGCAATAGCAGAGCACTAAAGCATGTGCGGAAGCCTTCTAAGGGAGGGGCACTTGAACTGTACAGGCTACAGGCCTGTGAAGCCTGCCCTGAAACACCCAAAGCCATACTGTAAGTGCAAGACCCTTACCACCTCCACTGCTGAGATCAGCCTCCCAGTCTCTGGATGAAAGTGTACCTATAGTAATAGTTTGCTTAATATTAAGTGAGGCCTTGGAGTCAACCCTCTGTAAAACACACACACACACACACACACACACACACACACACACACACACACACACACACCTGCAGTCTCTTCTGACATCCCATGGACACCCTTCACTGGAAACTTAAACTTTCTGCCTCTGCTATGTAGGACTTCTCCGGGGTATTGTCAGGCACAAGCATGGAGGTTTAAGTCCAGCCTCAGGCCACCCTGAGCAGCATTGCCAATCCTGATAGGCCACAAAGGGGACTTAGAAAACATCTAAGAAGACATCTGCAAACACGTGGCCCATGTGACATAGGCCTGGGCCTAAGAGGGGAACCATAGGCAGGTCAGGAGGGCAGAGCAGACATCCTCAACTAAACTGGCTGCAGAGGAAGCTAGGAAGTTAAGTATTGGGTACTTTTGACTTCTAATATTTTTCACAAAATGGAAATGACACTGTTTCGGGGTCAACTGGAACTTCCGGCCTTCATCCTCTGGATCCCCCCCACATCCATCTCCAGCCCTCCTCCCTGCTTCACTGGCTATCTCCATAGAAGTCATTTCCTGTTCTTTTGACAACTTACTGGCTCCCTAGCTGTCCTTATCCCAACTCTTCTGCACCCAGGTTCAATTGTGCCCCTTCTTTCTTCTCTCTGATAGCCCTCGGTCCCAGGTACTCCCTAGCTCAGGCTAGCTCCAGATGTTCTTGAGCGTTGGCTCAGGACAATGTGTAAAGACCCATGTTCCATACAGCTAAATGATCAGTAGCACAAATCAAGCTCATAAAACTCAAAATAATGTAAGTTCTATTCCTTTGCCTTGACAAAGTTACTAGAGAGCAAGTCACCAGAGAGCAAGTCCTAGGGTATGGGTTATGCTGTGCCAAACCCTGGGTCTCAGGTAACATAGCACCTCATTTTACAACATGTAGGTTGTAAAAATTATTTCCATAATTTTATTTCAAAATAGCATAATTAAGTCCATAAATTTATCCCCTAGACTAGCTCATAAAGTTAGCTAATTTTGCCAGAGATGTTCTTGGTCATGGGAGTCCAACCTAGGACTGCAGCCACCATGCCTCTCTCTCTCTCTCTCTCTCTCTCTCTCTCTCTCTCTCTCTCTCTCTCTCTCTCTCTCTCTCACACACACACACACACACACACACACACACACACACACACACACACCCCTCACCCCAGCATGGAGGTGTGCTTCCATCTTTCTTTGACTTTTACCCCATTGTCAGTTTCAAGGTCACAGGTGCCATTTTGTAAATGTCTACTACATAAACAAGCCAAAGGTGACCTCTGGGTATGTCTCCATAGAAGGGTGAGACCCATTAGTCAAACGTCTGTTGGCACCAAACCCAAATTCATTGTTTTCAGCATTTCCCAGCTAAGCAGGGGCTCAGCCATTTTAACCTGCTTTGTATCCCCTGAGAACCTGTACCCAATGCCTGCCAACCATATGAACCCTGGCCACTGTTACCCTTCAGCTTCTAGCCCAGAGACTCCCAATCACACAGTGAGTCATGTCTCCTAGACACACGGCCTTCTCTAAAATCTCCACCCCCTTGGGAATCCCTTCATTTCTGGTGGCCCTTACGCGGTGTCCTCTGAAGGTCTCATTCTGGGAGGCCCTTAACCTCATGAAAGCCAAAGAGAGAGCTAGTTCTGTATACTCACGCCTATATCCTTCCTGTGCCTGCCCTCTTACTTCCTCTCTCCCCCAGCTACATCACTTTCCTCTTTCCACCCAGCTTTATCACTTCCCATCTGTCTGTACAGACCTACAGACCTCTATGGTTAACTAGTGCTGGCATTAAAGGCCTGTGCCACAATGCCTGGCTCTGTTCCGAGTGTGGCCTTGAACTCACAGAGATCCAGATGAATCCTGCCTCCTGAATGCTAGGATTAAAGGCGGGTGCTACCATTTCTATGTTTAATAAAGTGGATGGCTTTTTCCTCTGATCTCCAGATAAGCTTTATTGGGGTGCACAAATAAATTATCACCACAAAAGCCCAACAGTTTTCCGGTAACGCCAGGTGTGCTAATTTGTCTCACTAATCCCCACATCCTCAAATGTGCCATGCACATCCCTCACCTGGGTGCTTGTCTGACAGTTCCTTCTGGTTGGGCTGAGAGCATGCGTCTTTGGCAAGAATATATCACAGGAGTGACATTATGGAATGCCAGTTGGGGAAAAGTGATGTTGATTTGTCCCTTTGCTGGTGATATTAACATTCCTCCTTTGATTGCCATGGTACCCCACTGTAAAGACACTCTCCTCTTTGGTAATCAGTAAGTACTTGATACAGAAATCCTTAGCAACTACATAAGTAACTCCTTCCTCATCCTTCTTTTATGCACTGTTTGTGGCACTGATGATGTTTCTCACCTGGAGAGCTGCTGTGATTTTTAATGTCCACACACATCCCTCTGTGGTCATCACCTCCTATTCTATTGTGATAGCCAGCTTTCCGTTTCATGTATTCATTTATTCATCCAACAGTTTCTCTAGTTGCACAGAGATAGGCAAAATCTCATTCATGGGCCAAATCTGCTTTCTCACCTGTTTCTGCAAATAAAGTTTTATTAGAACACAGCCCCTCACTAATTTTCATAATGTCTAGGGCTACTTTTGTGACACAATGCCACAGAATTATTTATCATCTAGTCCTTGGTGGGAAACACCAACCCCTCTTTTATTTATTTATTTTTAAAGATTTATCTATTTTATATATATACTGTTCTACCAGAATGTATCCCTGCAAGAAGAGGGCACCAGATGTCATTACAGATGTTTGTGAGCCACCATGTGGTTGCTGGGAATTGAACTCAGGGCCTCTGAAGAGCAGCCAGTGCTCTTAACCCCTGAGCCATTTCTTCAGCCCCCAACCCCTCATTTATATCATGTAGACTGAGGCATTCTTATTTTATCCTATCAGTCATTACTTATTTTGATGCCCAAGTTGTCCTAGATTTGGTGAGTAGGAACCTTCACATCTGGCTTCGGTGCCTTTTAGCAAGTTTCAACTGCTCTTTAAGCCCTCCCTGACTCTCAGGTACAATGAGATACTCTGGTTTATTCCTTACCCCTCTTGTCTCTGTTATGAATCAGCCATTTATCCAAGAAGCATTCATTCCTTTTACCTGGGTACACTCTTTTCAACTCTTCAGGGGACCGAGGCAAGAGCTACAGCCGCCCCACCCCGCCCCCCGCCAGTGTCACCCTCACAGTCTTAGAAGGTTCCCCCGGACATCAAGGACTCAACTCAGGTCAAACCAGGACTCATGATTTTGGCATTAAAAAGAATTTCAGAACAAGATAGTTTATAAAGCAGAGTTGAGGTTTAATAGAGATTTTTAAGAGAAAGACAGACACTCAGAAAGAAAAACAGGACACACTTGAGTATGTGGTCATGGGCTCCTCTCAGAGAGAGTAACAGAAAGAAAGACACATCCAGCCGTGGGTCTGGGCTTCTATAGGACAATCACATTCATTGTTTTCACAATAGCTGTATATAAGCTTTTGGTGAGGTATGAAGTCACTATCTTTAAGGAGTTGCTAAGAAACCTAAGTAAGATCACTGGGTGGTTCCCTAGAGGATTACACTTGATGAAATCCCCACGATGCTGGAAGGTAGGATGTCTTCACAGTTACCTCTGGGGAAAGGAATGATGTCCTTCCCAAGGCCATGCACATTCAGGCCATAAGTCTGGATCTTGTCACCTTAACATAAACAATTTATATAAGAAAGGAATATTAACTCCATATGTAAGAAGCTTTTTTTTTTTTTAACCAAAGGTAGTCAGTTTGATTAGGACCCATATTTCTTCAACCTCTTCTGCCTTCATCTTGACTCACAGTAGCCAATAAGGCCAGACTGTGAGATTCAGTTCCCACTAATGGGATGAAACATTTATCACCTATGCTAGGGGTAAAAGACAGAGGACATTTTGGCCAAGCAAGCTCATCAGCCCTGTTCGAGTTTAGGCACACCCATTTTGCAAAAAGAAATCACCTCACTGAATTACTTTGTTCATGTGTCCCTCTATGTGACACTGAGATTATTCTTCTCCCAGTATATGTCAGCAACCTTCTGTTAATCCCAAGGAGAAAGACCACCTACCCAAATCATCACAACCAAATAATTAAAGCAGGCTTTTGTTATTTGTGTACATGGGCTGCCTCCCCCTAAGGCAGGGTTTAAAAGGTCAGCATTGGACATGAGCAAGATAAGGGTTTTTTTATAGCTTGGGGGTAGTGAGTTTCCAAAGCAGGGATTTGACAGGTAGATAGGCAGGGTTACAGAATGTGGGGGGGATCTACCTCCAACTCCCCCCCCCCCAAGGTACTCTTGGGTAGGGAGAAGTAGGAAATATTTAGATAGAAATATAGCAGAGAGAGACACAGGATAGCCTTTGGAGCCCATCAGCCCCTTCTGATTCTATATATTTCATTTATAGAAATGCCAAGGGTGGAGCAAAAGATGTCCCCCTAGCACAGCCAAGTGCAGACCCTTCCAAAAACCTGGTGACCATGCATGTGGTCAATCCATCCCCTTATGCAGTGCTTGTGTGTAAAGCAAGCTCAGATCTCACTAGGAAACCTTTGTGGGCCCCAACAACAGAAGCTTGACCTAACAAGGTGGTCATAATAACTTCCTGAAACAAAGGCATGGTTGTGAGGTAGTCATAACAACTTTTGAAACAAAGAAATGGCTGCCATTCCTGGAATAAGCAATGCAGAACCATTTGTTTTTGAGAAACTGAGAATTAATCATAACAATGAACGGACCTAGTTTGTCTTTATTATTTCATGGCTTTCATGCCCAAGATGGAGACCAGCCGATTCATCACTTCACAACAAAAGTTATTAATTGTGCTGGAATTCTCGTTTCTCAGCTGGCCAGAGGCTTAGCCTCCTGAGGGAAGGCAAATAATTTCTCTGTCTCTCTATCTTGCCTCAAGTCCTTAGAAGCCCTTATATGGACACTAGGCGTCACTGCCACTGGTGGCTGCTGAAAAACACCAGGATATGGTTAGCCTGAAGTTAGAAATTGTTGGCATAAATGTGATCCATAAAGTTGAGACTGGGGAAGATGGCCCAGGAAAGAGGGCAAAGCAAAGGGACCCAGGCCAGACTCTGCAATATTACAGCAAAGTGGTGTGGGAACAAGATGCCCAGAGCAATATAGTTCAGGATCCAAACAGTTGTGTCTACAAAGAGCCCATAGAAGGAGGTGAGAGACAAGCCCCGCCTGGTGAACAGAGGATCACATCAAGGCAGTCCCATGAAGATGGGGCTAGTGAATCAGAACAGGGAGAAACAATGCAAAGTACAAGTTAAAGTTTTGTTTTACTTAGCAAGTTTTTCACTGTTAGGAAGGAGAAAGAAGAGGATTGTGAACATGTCCTTCCCTGCATCATGTGGCTGTTCCAGTCTGCTTTGTTCTGTTCTAGCAATACCCGAGAGCAGTCAGTTCTCACTGAAGGAAAAGGCCTGGCTCAGTAGTCCGGTATGGTGAGGGCAGGCTTGTGTGGAGATGGAAGAGCTGGAAGAACCACAGGAAACCCAGGAAACAGTGTTTCGTAAGGAACTCGTTGCTGTGATGATGAACCCACTTCCAAGAAAACCACACTAGGAGGTAATGAAGCTCTACCCCACAGCCTAGCTAAAGGTCCCATTTCTTCGTCTTTGTTTCTGAAACAGGGTCTCTTAGCCTTGACTGTCCTAGAACTCACTCTGTAGACCAGGCTGGCCTTGAACTCACAGAGACCCATCTGCTTCATCCTCCCTAGCGCTGGGATTAAAGGCGTGCGCCAGATGTCCCACCTTTTAATATTGCAACAACGGCAATTAAATTTCAAAATGAGTTTGGAGGGGGATAAACACTCAAACTGCTGCTATACCCATAAATAGAGTCAAAACTTGCTAAGATTAAAAAAAAAAAAGGTAGCAGACGTTTGTTTCTTTTCTGTTAAATCACTCGAAAGTAAGCTGTGGTTAACGTAACACTTTATCCTTAAATCTCCTCAGAAGTGTCTATATGCAGAAATACCATTATCACCGTTCCTGGAGCACGACTTTAATCCCAGCACTTGGGAAGCAGAGGTGGGCAGATCTCTGCGAGTTCAAGGCCAGCTTGGTCTTAAGAAAAAATATTATACCTCAGAATATTAATTATTTCAAAGATTTTAAAATATTTTAATTGTTCTAAAATAGACAACAATATAAAATATACTTTCTTGGAGTTCCTTTCTGTTGCTGGGATAAAACACTAACCAAAAACTACTTACGGGAGAAAGTGTTTTTTGTTTATTTTTGTTGTTGTTTGTTTTTTATATTTATTTATTTATTTGTTAGGTTTTTTTTTTTTTTTTTTTTTTTTTTGAGACAGGATTTCTCTGTGTAGTCCTGGCTGTCCTGAAACTCACTCTGTAGAACAGGCTGGTCTCAAACTCACAGAGATCCACCTGCCTCTGTCTCCGAGTGCTGCAATTAAAGGGTTTGTTTTAGCTTACAGGTTACATTCCTGCACTGACGGAAGTCAAGGTGTGAACTCAGGTGGATGCTGGCTTGCTTGCTGACCTATCCTTAGTTAGCTCTCTTGTACAGCCAGGACCACCTGACCAAAGAATGGCGCAGTCTACCATGAGCCAGATTCTCCTACATAGATGAAAAATCAAGACAACCACCCACAGGCCATTCTGATCCAGGCAGCTCTTCAATGCAGGCTTTCCTCACAGGTGACTCTGGGTTCCTACAAAATAAAAAAATCACACTTCACAGAGGAAGCTCAAATGGCTGAAAGACATTTAAGGAATTGCTCAACATCCCTAATCATCAGGGAAATGCAAATCAAAACAACTCTGAGATACCACCTTACACCTGTCAGAATGGCTAAGGTCAAAAACACTGAAGACAGCTTATGTTGGAGAGGATGTGGAGCAAGGGGAAAACTCCTCCACTGCTGGTGGGAATGCAAGCTTGTACAGCCACTTTGGAAATCAATACGGTGCTTCCTTAGAAAATTGGGAATCCATCTCCCACAAGATGCAGCTGTAGCACTCTTGGGCATATACCCAAGGAATGCTCAATCATACCACAAGGGCATTTGCTCAGCTATGTTCATAGCAGCATTGTTTTTAATAGCCAGAACCTGGAAACAACCTAGATGCCCTTCAACTGAAGAATGGATTAAGAAAATATGGTACATATACACAATGGAGTACTACTCAGCAGAGAAAAACAATGACATCATGAAGTTTGCAGGCAAATGGATCTAGAAAAAGTCATCCTGAGTGAGGTAACCCAGACTCAGAAGGACAAACATGGTATGTACTCACTCATAGGATGTAAATGGATACTAGATGTAAAACAAAGATGACTAGACTATTACTCACAACTCCAGGGAGGCTACCTAGTAAAGAGGACCCTAAGAAAGACACAGGGATCACCCAATGACAGAGAAATGGATGAGATCTACATGAGCAAACTGGATGTGAGGGGATGTAATAAAGGGCAAGGATTGGGGAAAAGAGAGCTTAGGGAAGTGGGAGATCCCAGCTGGATCAAGAACAGAGAGGGAGAACAAGGAAAGAGATACCATGATAAATGAAGACCCCATGGGAATAGGAAGAAGCAGAGTGCTAGAGAGGTCCTCAGAAATCCACAAAGATACCTCCACAATAGACTACTGGCAATGGTTGAGAAAAAGCCTGAACTGACCTACTCTGCTGATTGGATGGCCGAACACCGAAACTGTCATGATAGAGCTCTCAGTGACTGATGGAAGCAGATGCAGAGATCCACTGCCAGGCCCCAGGTGGAGCTCCGGGAGTCCAATCATCAAGAAAGAGGAGGGATTATTTGAGCAAGAGATGTTAAGACCATGATTGGAAAAAGCACAGGGACACATAGCCAAACTAGTGGAAACACTGAACTCTGAACCAAAAGCTGAGGAACCCCTATGGAACTGGATCAGGCCCTCTGGATAAGTGAGACAATTGAATAGCTTGAACTGTTTGGAAGGCCCCCAGGCAGTGGGACTGGGACCTGTCCTTAGTGCATGAGCTGGCTTTTTGGAACCTAGAGCCTATGCTGAGACACTTTGCTCAGCCTGGGTGAAGGGAGAAGGGGACTGAATCTACCAGGCTGGGCTGACTCTCCAGGGGAGTCTTTGCCTTGGAGGAGGTGGGAATGGGGGGTGGGTTGGGGGGATGGGGAGGGTGGAGTGGGAGGAGGGAGGACAGGGGAATCTGTGGCTTACATGTAAAATTAAATTAATTATAAAATTAAAAAAACACACACACTTCAGAGTATGAAGCCTGGTCTCTAATTCAGTGAGAAAGTGCCTACTGAGCATGCTTACAGTCCTGAGTTCAATCTCAAACCCTCAAAAGTGAAGACAATTCAGTGCTGTTAAGTATACTCACATTGTCATGTAGCAAATCTCCAGAACTTTCTCACCATAAAAAAACCAAAGCAACAATTTCCCATCCCCCTGATTAATTTTTATCCAATACTATGAGATAATGTAAAAAAGTCATATTGCAATTTTCCAAATTTCCCTTCCTCTCTAATCAGGGGCCTCCAGCATGCTGCAGAAATCCTCAGTGAGCCATGGCTCCAGCCCTCTCTCTGTTATGTCACTGGGCCATGGTGTTTGCACTCACTGGGTTCTTACTGATGTTCTTGTTGCTCCCTTCAAAGCGCCGCTATCACAGCTGGTCTGTGGGAGCCCCCTCAAGCTTGTGTCTCCCCATGACCCCACCAGTCTTCCAGTATTTCATTTTCTAACTCAACAGAGCTTTCCAGCCTGGATTTGTACTTTTCCTGTCCATGACGTGGACTCTGCCATTCTGAGAACACTGATTCCTTTCATGGGGACTGGGCTGCAGACAGCAGTCCACTTTGCTATGTTCACATCTAGTCCAGTCCATCTTGTTTCTAGTCTCTGTCAGTGTGCAGACAAGGAAACACCCACTCACCCACGCTCCCTCCATCCCACCCACACTCGTTAATGTTGAGTCCTCTGATTCAAATCCAGTGGCTCAGGGTTCTTCTAGCCTCCCCCCATATTCTGTTTCTATGTCGATCTTTAGTCGATCTTCACTCATTGTGGAAGCCCTGGCTCACAAAAAAATATTAACATGTTTATTAATTCCATCTGTCTGATAATGCATACCAAACTGTTTAGAATCTCATTATCAGCTCCACTGTTCACCACAAGCTTACTGTTAGGTCTCTTTGGTCACCTTAGAATATACTCCACTGAGGATATGCATTTGGAATTTTGTGCTAAAAAATTACCTGCACTTTTTTTTATGTTATAAATTTGTTTCTTCCTCACTTGGTCCCCTCCCCTTGGATTTTCAAGACAAAATCTTGCTTACGCCATCCCGTCTGGATAATCCTCCTGCCTCTGCTTCTCAGGTACCAGGATTACAAGCATGTGTCATCATGCCTAGCTCTAAGCTATCAATATACAGTGATAACGTATGTTGATATACTGGTTTTTATTTCTTGGCTTATTTAATTTGATTCTTCCGTTTGTAGGACAGGAAATTCAAAAGTCAAAACAACAGAAAAAAAGCATGCTCAGAGAAATCCTAATCCACTCTTTTTCCTTTAGCCCAGTTTTTTCTTACGCTGTCGATGGTGTGTGTGTGTGTGTGTGTGTGTGTGTGTGTGTGTGTGTGTGTGTATGTTTGTGTGCATGAGGATTTGCATATGTGTAGAGGTCAGAGGTTTATATTGGGTGTCTTCCACTATCCCTCTCTCCCTTATCTTTTGAGACAGGATCTCTCAATGAACCCAGAGTTGACCAATTACATAAGGCTACCTAGCCAGTGAAGTCCTGAGATACCTGTCTCTGGCCCACAGCTCTAGGCTTACAGCCCTGAGTCAACATGCCTGGCTGTTAACACGGATGCCAAAGACCCAAACTTAGGTCCTTACATGGCACTCACTTTACTGGCTGAGTCATCTCACTGGGACAATTTTTTAAAGTTTCTGGGTAATCCACCATGTTTATTTGTGAAAAATTGTTAAATCCTCTTCGCATAGCCCTCCTGGAGTAGCCCTGGACCCCTTCCCACAAGGCTTGTCAGTGAGGACATCTCATCTGTTAGCTGCAGAAAGACCCTACTCAGTTGTGTCCTCTCTGCGGCTCAGTTTCCCCATCTGCCGGGAGGGATGGCAATGCCTTGCTTGTTGAGGATTATGTATGTGAGAAACGACTCTGCCGTGCCTATCAGAAATGGTGTTGCTCTTACTGCTTGTCACTGTGTCTCAAGTACTGCCGACGACGGCAGTCCAGGCAGGTCTGGGTGCCTCCCACATAGGAATTCACTGACTCTGCACTGCAGCTGACTAGGAATTGCCACTCCACACACTGAAAGCTAGACTAAGCAAGCACTTGAGTGAGAATGGGAAATGAGGCCTGAGGGCTGCAGAGACCAGGTTCCCACTCTGCTGTGTGGTACTGACTGTAATTACGAACGGACTCACCCACGCCAGGCCAGGGACAGCACCCCTCTGCTACCTCGGATCCACTTTCTTTATTAACAAGAAACCCGGAAGTCAGTCAGCAGACTTATAAGATGTTCTCTCCACAACTGTGGGAGCCAGCTGTAGGTGCGGAAAAAATCCACACCGCTGGCTGACATGTTTTGATGTGACAAAACGTCCTGGTCTCAGTGTGAGTTGCTCTAATAATAAGTACAACCTACCCTTTTATCACACAGCTCAAATTTTTAAGATTATTCAAGAGCAGCAGGCTGAAATGCCCAGCAACTTACCCAGCCGAAACGTTACTACAAGCCTTCAAAGAAACATGAACAAAATCTTTATGGTGGCCATTTAAAACTATGGGAAGGAATGCAAATAGCCGTGTAGGAGTCTAATTAAGTGTGATCCATTTCTGCAATACTGTGCAGTCTTGAACAAGAGTGAGACGGATTTTAACGAGGGGGGAGAAAGTCCCACATGTGATTGTAATCAAAAGTGAAACATGCAAAACGAAGTCTGATTTGATTCTACTTTTGAAGATGACTGGTGAGGCTCGTGGGAAGACGGAGAGGAAGCTAGAGGAATAGCCAACAAGCTCTGAACAAGAAGGAATCTGGAGACGTTTTGGCTCCCTAAATTATACTGGATTGTTTGAATTATTTATAAGCACTAATTTGCCTTTGATATCCTAAGAAAACAATGCCTTGTTTCAGGAGGGAGAAGAGACGAAGTCTGTCAGAGATGAAATAGAGACAATGACGCGTGGCTCTGCTCCCCAAGTCTGTCAACTGCTGCCTGGGTTCCTGGCAGCAGGATTTTATGACTGGCTGGCTCACGATGCGGCCTCCTGCCAACAGGACGTTGGCAAGCAGGGACATTAGAAATCTTCCTTGAGAGAATTTTAACAAAAGCCTAATAGGCATTACCACTTGGAACGATGGCCAAAGGGGAAAATCCATAAAAATCTCCAGCCCCCGAGTCTCTATCCATGGTCGAAAGAAATGCAGCCATTAAGGCCGTGAAAGGAATTAGGATCATAATGAAAGCAAACTGGCCTGGCTGGAGAGAACAGGGTAAGTGCAATCCATCTTCAAAGAACTCCCTTTCCGTCAGGCCTTGGGACCTACTGGGCCATAAAGCAGCAGAGGTAAGATAAATAATCACTAGGAAAGCTGACATCTTTACAGTGATCCACATATGTCAGAGTAATTCACATCCATTTCATGCCCCGCTGCATTTGTCTGCCTCTTCCAGAAACGTGGGGACACAGGATCTTCAATGGGGACACTGATAGGGACAGAGCAGCATCAGAGGCAGGCTGTGGCACACCCATGAGCACAGAAGGTCAGCTCAGCTATCACCCAGTCACGGCAACACAGTTCTCTTGCTGAAAGGTAGGTAAACAATGTCTGCACTAAAGGGCCAGGAGACTGATGCAGAAACTGATGAGGGAAACTGAGGAAGCGGTGGACCACAGATGAGGAAAGTCTATATTCCTTCCAGATGCCAGGGACTGGCTCAGATGAGATCTAAGTGTGGTGACAGTGTTCCAAGAGAGCATGATCCCATAGACACATGATGATGTCTCCTTTCTCTTCTGTGGCCAGACCAGCTCCTGTAGCTATGGCTCCCCCAGTATCCCCCCCCCATATACAGCATGCAGAGGAGCCCTGAGAAGGCCCTTCCCATCCCAGTCTCCTTTGGAGGGCTTCAGCTCCACCATGAAAACTAGAAAAAAAAAAAAAAAAGAAAGAAAGAAAAAGAAAAACAACTAGGCCTCCAGGAAGCACCATTTTTTGTGAAATTATAACAGCTCCTGGGGCTAGCTAAAGACAATTCCCAACACCAAGTCCAAGCAGAAAAATCCCAGAACATTTTAGTTAGCAAATCAATTCTCTTGCTATTTCCTCACTAAAAGGTAACTTGGGGCTGTTGTTGTTTTTTTAATGAGACTATGCTTTTGCCTAAATCCAGGAATTTCCTATGATGTTCACTACAAAATAATTAATTTTTTAATGTCCAGGCAGAATAGCCAAATGCTAGTCAGTGTAAGGTAAAATTTACTGAAACTATGGCATCTGACCCTGCTTTCTGGTTTGGTTAAAGAGTTATTCAGAGGGTTTCTCAGACTTTAAAGATGATGGACAATCCCTTAACTCTACTATGCCTGTGTTTATGTTTACAAAATCAGAGAACATCAATTCATTTTTTTTCTCTCTCAGTACTGTGTAGATATGTATACACAAGGATTTTAGCTTTGTTGGGAGTAGCAAAATACTATTCAAAAATAAGACACTGGTTAAATAAATGACAATACTTTCAAATATGGAAGAAAGTACCATGAATCTATTAAAAATGCAGACCCACATCTATAGAAATTATTGTAGAACAACCTCCACGAGGCAGTGTTAAATATACAAGTGAAACTGTGTATAGATAGAGCTGGGCAAGGCTGCTCATCCTGTGATCCCATCACTTGGAAGGCTGACCCAGGATGACTACACATTCAAGGCCAGACTGAGCTACAGAGTGAGGCCTGGTCAGTCTTTGCAACAGAATAAGATAATATATCAAAAAGCAAATGAGAGAGAAGAAGAGGGAGGGAGGGAAAAAGGGAACTGCCACAGTACTCTCTAACACAGAAATACACACATTTGCAAATGTTTACATATGTAGGCACAGACACACGAGACTGCTAAAAGTACATTCTTAGAAGGAAGAGAATTAGGTCCTTTGAGGTTGCCCTGGTAGAGGGATGAATGTTTCATTATGTATTCTCTAATACTGTTGGAATTTTCACCACTTTTATTATCATCTCTTGATTTTTTAAAAAATGTTTTACAACTTTAGCACTACATGTAACTAACCCAGCTCAGTTAATGCTTTTACTCTAAAAACATTTACAAAAACAATTCAAATACTCTAACAACCCATGCCTCAAGCCAGGTGTGGTGGCATGTGCCTTAATCCCAGCACTTAGGAGACAGAGGCAGGACAGTCTACATAGTGAGCTGCAGGATAGCCAGGACTACATAGAGAAAGTCTGTTTCAAAAAACAACCAAACCCCCCCCCCAAAAAAAAACCACCAAATGCAATAATCACCTTTGTTCATATTTCAATATAATTTAAGACTTTGATTTGCCCATCTCCAAAGCAGAGATGCCATCGTGAAGACTGGAACATAACATTTGCACAACTTGTTCATAAATCATCCAGAGTGATGGAGATGGAGCTTGGCAGGGGCAGCTCCCTCCTGGGTATCCATAAACTGAGTTCAGCTGCAGAAGGCAATGCATCTCTGTCCTGGACATTTGGTACTTACTCATCATTGGATCATTCAGGTTGAATTGGACTTAACTTACAGTGATCAATTATGTCTTTCGGTATTATAGGACTTAATTCATTATCAGATCCCTAGGGGCAAAGTTTAGCATGAAATACATTTGTAGCAGCAGGCAAAAATAATCAAGTTCAAAAAATAACCATCCTTCCACCTCTACAGTCACTCAAGAAACAATAATACACATCTTAAACTTCATGATGACACAACACAGTTCGCAAAACACTTCATGTATTTTCTCGAATCGGGCTCTGTTTGCAGCCATACTGTGACAGCAAACTAACATTATTGTCTGTCTTATAGATGGCTGCACTTAGATCACCTAACCAGGAATTAGACAGCTAAGCTAAGAAGCTGAGCCCCCATTACCCCATTCCTATTAGTTACGTGTGTTCTACAGTATTTATGTGAAAGTTCAGAGAAAGCTGTGCTTGTGTGTAAATGTACTGTGTTGAATGAGAGCAATGTGTCACTTTTATAATGTCTGGATTTCCTGAATGGTGTTCACCTGGAAATGTGTCATTTGCAGCTATAACCTACCTTGACAGTTGGAACACCTGAATCCATGTGGGTAGCAGTGTGTGCTCTCGGGTGATGGGGTCATTCATTTTCATAATCTCATTTATGACTCATGGTGTTGTGTGGGTGTTGAAAAGAAAAATCCAAAGAAAGAGGAACAGGAAAAGATTCCTTTCTATATTTAAATATAAATAATAGAAAGAGGCTGAGCTAAGTTATAAATATCAGAAGTGAAATGTTCTCTGTATTTAGCATCGTCACAGCCTGAGAAATGCCACTCCTTCAACTCTGTTTTGGAAGCGCTGATCATTGTAAAAAGAAATGCCTTTTGATTGTTATTACATCAATTCGTTTTCCTGAAGTTTTTCAGCCTTGCAAATGTAACAACGGGTTTTATACATTTCAGGAGTTCTACATGTGTGGTTTTTCTCACATGTCAGTTGTTAGGGAGAGCAACTCACCCTACCTATCACGTGGTATGCTTTTGCAGCAAGTGTGCACACGGACTGATTATTTTACACTGGACAGTTCTTACAATGACAAGAAAAATATTATTGAAGGTTTGAGTTCTCTTCCTGATTAGTTCTACACACACTCATTAATGAAGACATTAAATAGTGGGCAGAAGACTAGAGTCTGGGAAATCTGACAGTATCTATGGCATTGACGTGACTTCATTGCAGTATTTTTCAAATTTTAACAAAGTTAAGTCATTAAATTCGCTTTTAGACACTATCCAACTTGTTAGGAGGAAAAAAATGGCGTAATCTGAGAGAGAAAAATACCACAATCTTATATAAGTGCTGAAACTGTCTTTCTTCAAAGCCTGAAAGAAAATCCTTGCTTACAGCAAAATGTTTCCCATTTCCTTTTGTTTGGTTCCAATTTGCAGAGTCATCTTGCTTCTAAAATGGTTTCTGAGCCAGAGATGGGAGGTTTCTGAGTCAGAGAGAAACACTCTCCATTCTGGAATCAGAGCCTCTACAGAATGGGAAGCTTAGGAACCACATGCATAGCTGTGCGGACAATGTTTTAAAGTTTCCATATGACACAGTGAATAGGTGATAAACATCCATTTGGAGACTGCACACGAGTGACTCTATTAATCATACAGCCACACACAGTGTGAAACTAGACCTGCCCTCTCTTCATGAAGGTGCTCTCAGAAGGATGTGCAGATCCCGTGTCCATGAGAAGTACAGTTGGTGTCAAGATGGAGAGTAAAGGGGTGGTTGCTGTGCAGATGGACATCTGGCTTTCACATCTGTTTCCCAAGACTGATTTGTGAAACAAGTTTGGAAATATTAGATCACCTTGAAAATTAACACTTACCAGTCTTATTGAACATATACAGGATTTATATACATCATTGTGTGTGGTTTTAAATCCCAGAGGGTAAGAAAGCAAGCAACAGTATGAAAGCACATATTATCAGAGCCACACCAGGCAAGGGGGCTAAGCTACAAGTGTGCCCATGTAAAACAGCACACTATTATTGACAGCTAGGTAACAGGAGGACCAGCTACTCCAGAGTTTCAAGGGAAGACAGATTCCAGAAGTCACACCCACCATGCCTGAAGTCCAGACTGCAGTTCAGTATGAACAAAGGCCTGTGTGAACAGAGCAGGAACCACAAGTCAGATTCTAAGGTATAATTTCCTATGTATTTCTTACTGAGGTGGGAAATCTCCTTAAGCCCATGGTCCTTTCACTCCCATGTTGATTTATGACACACAATTTGTTACCAGGACAAACTGAGTTCCATGTTGCAGCTGTTCCCCAATAACCTTCTAAGCTCAGTTCCTCCTCTTGGCTGATAACAAATGGGCAAAACAAACAAACATGTGAGGGACAGGTGATGGTACTTAAAGGTCAGGTGATAAGCACTCCACCCACGCCTACAGTGGAGCCGCAGTGCCTGGCAGCTGGGCTTTCAGAAGCCTGAAGAGGTTGCTATAGAAATGTGGTCATATAGCTGGCATGGTTGGAGTCCTTAATAGAACTTGGGTCTCAAAGTCCACAGAAAACAGAAGGGACTTTCCTTGGTGCTGATTTCACAAGGCCGCTACTTAATCTGTGTGATTGCACATGGCTAGCTACCTCTGAGAGCCTGGCTGGGGAGGAAGGTGATGCCACCGGGGCCCCAGCATGCTCATTTGGAAGCAGTGTCAGGAGCTCCTGAGACTAGGTACCAGGGGACGTGAAGGACTTGTCACACACAGACCCGAGTCTCTACAGACAGTTCACTCTTTTCATCTGTTGCTGTGGCCTGCAGTTAGAGCTGGGCTCCCTCTGTAGATTTGCAGACAGGGCAGGGGGGAGCTGTTGACACTAAGAGAAAGGCAGGAGCTGAGATCAAAAGGTGAAGCCAAATGAGAAGGGTGTTAGGATTCCAGGGAGGTGGAACAAATCAATGAGGTAGAAATCCAAGCTGCTGAGGAGGCTTCCAAACCAAGGCTACAGCACAGCATAAGCACCAAATGTTAGGTGAGCAAAGGGCACGCGGAACCAAGCAGATGGACCAAGACAGCATTTCTGAGAAAGATCCCATGCCTGATCCGAGGATTGTCTCATCCCAAGACACCTAGCTTATCTCTTGCCGAAGACAACTACCTCAGCACAAAGAGGAAAGCTGCACTTGCTCGCCAAAGGCAAATTCTGACAACACTGTGTGATTGGAGTGTATTTAATGCCAAAATCTGTCAGATGCCCAAGGGGGCTCTTGAAACAAAAAAGGGAAACAAACCTGTTTTCATCCATTTCTATCATACCCCACAGGAGTTAGAGCCAGACACACTGGCAGTTTCTGAGCCAGCCCTTCATTTTATGCAATGCAGTTGACATCCTGAGAGATTCAGGGAGCACATCGTGAGGCCAGACCTGGGACAAAACCTCCTGGTGTTCTTGGTCTGTGTTCTGGTAGCCACAGAATATTGTAGGTAAAGGACTGTGTCTCTGGAGTGTCAGCTAATAGAGTAGCAGAAATCCACAATTCCACAGAAGGGAAGAAGGAAACATACATAAACAGCAGCAGATTCCAGGATAATGACAAATGTTAGCATCTACTAGATAATTTACATTTGGCCCTGTATGGTCTAGGTCTAGGGAAATGTTCCACAGAAAGTTACATCCATCCCAAGCTGAGGGCTGAAATGTCACCTGACTGTGCATCTGAAGATAGCCAGCTGTTGGCAGTGGCTTGTTCTCTATGGTATTTACAGGTTGAGTCTTTCTGGTTCCTCATAACTCTCATGGTCACAAGAAGGCTGCCTAGCTGCAAACTCACATCCAAACAGGAATTGTGTTTGGATTCAGCCAGGCAATACCAAACCTGGGGTGACAGGTGTCCATGTATACCACTGTCGTATCCCTGAGGAAGACATTACTAATCAACCAGGAAACTCTTTTTTTTACTCAGCTGGAATATGACCTTAAAATTCCTCCATATAGTTATCTAAGCAAATACTACTAAGTAAGAAAAGCTGTCTTATGAGATGAAACCTATAGGCTGACATTACCATTTTTTGGTTGTGAGCCTAGCCTTTAACGGCTGAGCCATCTCTCCAGCCCCGACATTACCATTTTTGGCTTTTATTGCAGCTTTGAGATATGATAAAACAAAGCACTTTTTACAAAGAGCAACAGCGTTTTCATTTATTCTTTAAGAATTTCATACAATATGTTTTGATCATATTCATCCTCTTCCCCCAACTCCCTACTCACCCAACTTCATTAGAGAGAGAGAGATTGTGTGTGGTGTGTGTGTGTGTGTGTGTGTGTGTGTGAGAGAGAGAGAGAGAGAGAGAGAGAGAGAGAGAGAGAGAGAGAGAGAGAGAGAGAGAGAGCAGTTTGTGTTGATCAACTACTCCTGGGCATGTGGCCTATCTTAGAATTTGGTTCATACAAGTATCATTCTGAAAACTGACTTTGCCTCACAATCAAATGCCAACAGCTCCTTTGCCAGGAGCTGGACTTTGTGCCCACCTCCCATCCTTCATGTTGGGATTCTTGTCTGGCTTGGGCTTGGGCTGGCCTTGTGAATGCTGTTAATGCTTTATGAGCTCATATGTGCATCTGCCCTGTTGTATCTAGAAGACACTGTTTTCCTTGGAGTCCACTACCACTAGCTTAGTTTTGCCCCATCTTGAGGATAGATCCTGGAGCCTTGAGAGTCCGACAAAACTCTTTTAAGAATGATAATAACAATAGAGTTTAAGTATCCAAATCACAGGCCAGCGGAAAGTACTGGAGATAGCACTTGTTCCTGATTCCTCCCTTTGCGGCTAAGGAGACTGAAGCTGGAGTGGTTAGGCGTCTTCACTGTGGACCCCACCAGCCAGTTAAATGTGGTCCTTTCACAAGTAGTTAACCTTGGGACCAGGGAGAAGGCACAGAAGCTCAAAATACAAGTCTGGTGACCCCAACCCCAGTTCAGTCCCTGGAGCCCACATAAAGGGAAAGGGAGGGAACCAGGTTCATGAAATTGCCTCTCACTTTCACATGCGACACACATGCCCCTACACACACACCACCACCACCACCACCACTACCACCACCACCTCCACCACCACCCATCATGCAAACACACACACACACACACACACACACACACACACAATGGTAATAAAGAGATGAAAACCTTGACCTTGAGAGACTGAATTGATCCTGCTCATGCTAACACTGCTCCAAACATCCTGAAGTGCCGTCTGGGACGTCTTTCATTTAGTCAGCAAGCACTTACTCATGAAAGCCTAGCCCCTGTCTTGGCAGATTCCTCTGTGGTGGCCCTGTGGCGGTTTGAAAGGAAACAGCCCCCAAAGGGAGTGGTATTATTAGGAGGTGTGGCTTCGTTGAAGTAGGTGTGGCCTTGTTGGGGGAAGTGTGTCACTATGGGGGTGGGCTTTGAGGTCTCCTATGCTCAAGCTACCTTCAGTGTGGCACTCAGTTCGCTTTCTATTTCCTACAGATCAAAATGTAGAACTCTCAGCCCTTCTCCAGCGCCATGTCTGCCTGTATGACACCATGTCCTGCTATGATGGTAGTGGACTAAACCTCTGAAACTGTGAGCCAGCCCTGATTAAATGCTTTATAAGAGTTGTCATGGTCACGGTGTCTGTTAATAGCAATAGAAACCCTAACTAAGAGCCAAAAGAGTAAAACATCAACTACTCTGAGCTGCTTCGTGAAGAGCACTATCAGCTAGTGCAGCTCTGGAGAATTCTCACAGTGATTCCACGTTCTGTGATAGGTCACTAGCCACATGGGACCAGTGGGACTGCATTTTACTTTCACTTCATTTTAATTAACTTTAAATAGCCACATACAGGTGCTGGCTACTACACCGAGTACACAGTTCCAGACCCTTTTCTCCACCCTTTTCCCAAACTCATGTTTCCTTATCTGCCAAGCTCCTGGCTCAGTCACAGGTCTGCTCAGGGACCCTTGTGTGTTTACTAGAACGGAATCTCTTCACTGGCTCAACTGCCATTCCTGGTTGGTTTAGGAGACTTGTGATATACCCCTACCTCCATGTAGGACAGCCCAGCTTCTCTGAGTCTGCCGTGCATGAAGAATAGCCAAGCTCATGAAGAGACATGCCAGCACTCTGGGCTGCTGCTCTGTGTTCAAATCCTCCCAGCTCGGGCATCAGACATATGAGAAATGACTGAGATCTCCCCCAGCACACTGCAACTGTGGCTTTGTGAGTGTTTGGACTGAAACGTTTTCTTGCCCTAAAGATCCCCCAGTGGTTCAGAGGTAACAGTGCCTTACAGTAGAGGCATTGTTGAAAACAAGCTTATTAAAATTTCTAGAACCTTGTTCAAAGAAGGCCTGCATCTAAGCAGGAGACAAGCCAGGGCAGAATTGGCACAGGCATCACTATGTATTTTGCTTGGTCGTAGTTCAGTCAATAACCTTGGGGGTGATCAGCATTCTGACCTAGAAAGTCTGCTTCACTTGCTTTGAACTTGGTATATAGTTATGTCTATGCAGTCATCAGTATCTGGCTTATTTTGTTCAACACAGTGGCAGAGAGTCACCCATGTCGTCACATGCACTGGCAGTTGTTGTGTGGTTATAGGATGTTTGTGTATCTGTTCACCTCAATAGTCTTGAGTGCATTTCTGACTTGAGACAATTATACATAATCTTCTATAAGATTCCCATACAGGGGCTGGAGAGATGGCTTAACAGTTAAGAGCCCTTGTTGCTCTTGGTGTAGACCAGCGTTCAGTTCCTAGCACCCACATCAGAGAGCTCACAATCATCTGTAACCCCAGTGTTTGGGTTCCATTGCTCTCTCTGGCCTCTATGGACACCTGAGACATGAACATGTCCACATAATTTAAAATAAAATAAATCTTTTTTCTTTAAAAAGACTCCCACGCATGTGTTTTTGTAAACATATACACTAGATTACCTTGGATAACTACCCCAGTAGATGTGTCAAACTGGTGAGCTATCACCTAGGTAATCCTTAGCTTTAGTAGAAATGGTTAGAATAAATGAGTGAATGAATAAATGACATGTATTTCACAGTTAAACTTGTAAATACTAACTCATGACTATGTGAGTCTGGGCCTAGAATAAGAAAGCTCTTCAATAATGAAAATAAACCCTTTCGACTCCATTGCCAAAGTTTAATGCTGAGCACATGGCTTGGGAAGGCAGGAAGCAGAGAAGTCCATCCAAGAGAGCCCTGGGGACAGGCAGGTCAAGACTAGAATGAAACGTGGGCTGACAGGCTTTATGCAGTCCAGAGCAGGGCCCAGACCCGGACGTTGACCCCACACATATCCAGCCCACAGACAACAGGAGTGCGTGCTTCTGTGGATGCTGTCTCCTGTTTCCTAATTGGTTACCTTCACCTTGGGAGTCTTTAGTTATAAAGCGTTTAGCTGCCAAAACGTTATCAATTGAGCCATATGGATAATGTATCAGCAACATAATCTGCAATTAGCGCAGCTGTCAATCAAGAGCTAGCCTGGGGAATACGCAGACCCAGAGCCCTACCCCTCCCTGGTTGTTACAGCTTCCTCTCCAGGCCCATGCTGAGGATCCAGCACCCTCCTGCTTCCTCTAGGCTCCTAGGGTACGCTCTTAAATGCCCTAGTCAAAGCTACAGTGCTTCGGGATTAGCAGCCCTCACCAGGAATTCTGGGATAATTTCAGTATGTCTGTGTAGAATTGTGGGAAGAAGGAAGGACGCTATAGGAGGTGGAGTCACGGCAACTCCCAGTGATCCAAAATCTTGCCTGCTGTCTTCCTTCATATATCACTGGCCCTGCTGTTAACAACGCTCTGCGCTTGTGAATTTGCCAGGAGGCTCAGGTTTAAAGCCCTTACCTGGCAGTTTGCCTCCACTTCTTACCTCATTCTGGCTCTCCTAGCCTTTCTCAGCCTCTCCTCCCCTCCCCGCCCCGCCCCTGCCCTCGCCTCCACTCCTCCCCACAGCTTCTTATCTCAGGGCCAGCCTGTCTGCAACTCATGAGCTCCCTTCTAGTTCTTTTGATTCTCTTATCTCTCTGTCTCCTAGAAAACATGTCTCCTGCTCACCACATACATGAGAACGCGGAGGACATCTGCGGGGTGGGTACTATTCAAAAGGAAATGCCTTGCAGATGTCACCATAGCAAAATTGAAAGAGTCCACATGTGTGTCCAGCATATTAAATTGCTCTAAGACCTGAAGGTTCCTAAGACACGTGAAGGGAAATGATCCGAAAAGAGGAAGTCTGTAGGAGACCCGACCAGCTCCCACATTTTACTCCAGAGTACTCTTGAGGAGTGAGGGATAAGAGATGATAGATAGATAGATAGATAGATAGATAGATAGATAGATAGATAGATAGATAGATGGGAGAGAAAGAGATAGAAACACAGGATAGCCTAAGGAGGGCCTGGCTCCTTATCCAGCAGCTCCTCCTGTCTCTTCTAAAGGGCTGTTTATAGGAATGCCAAGGGGCGGAGCAAAGACCTCCCCCTAGCACAGTGTAGACCCTTCCAATCACCTAGTAACCACACACATGGTCAAGCAATCCTTTAATGCAGCTCTGCTGGGTAAAGCAAGCTCAGATCTCACTAGGAAACCTTTGTGGGCCTCCATAGAAGTCAGGGTGAAAGGTGCCTGTGTTCAACTGAAGTAGCAGCCTCCTCCACCATGTGACCTACAGCTGTGAGGCCATCCATGGCATCAGAGATATGAAAAATAAATGCTTCTAGACTGGAAACATGTTTCTCTTCATAGAGTTTAAAGGCGGGTCCTATCCTGCAAAGAAATGTTTAGAGCCATGGGGAGAATGTCTTGGGCAATTGCCAATTCTACAGCACAATGACTAGGACACTCACATTGGAGTCACACACACACGTTGGTTCAAATCCTAAATGTATGGCCAAGGGGAAGCTGTTTAATCTCTGTTAATATTTATTTTCCTGAGACGGCAAGACAGCTCAGCAGATAAAGAAGACTCTTGCCCCCAAGTCCGATGCCCTGAGTTTGATTCCCAGAACTCACGTAGTGGAAGGAGAGAACTCCTATAAGCTGTCCTTTGACCTCCACATGCATACATGCCATGTGTGTCACCTACACAAATAAATAAATGTAATTTTTAAAAAAACTTTAGCTAAAAGATGTGTTTTCCTGGACTAGGTTGTAGATCAGTGGCAGAGGTCTTGCCATGCTGTGCCATGTCATGCCATGCCACGCCATTGCTGTGCCATGCTGTGTTGTGTGTGCTTTGCACCACAAAGCCCTAATGGTTTTGAACACAAACACTGAATGAAAAAGAAAGTCTCCTTGAAATGGGATGATAACAATGCCTCCTCATAGGGTAGCTATGAGATTAAAGGACTCAGTGTGTACTCTAGATTATGGTACATGCCCGACATGGGGAAGCTATTGATATCACTGACATCTCTGCTGTCATATAATTCCCAGAAAGATTGCTTTTTGCAGTGCTGGGAGATCAGACCCGGGGTCTTGAGTGTGCTAGGCAAGTGCTACACTCCCAGTCCATTAAGGAATTCTTTAACTTAAGACCTTCTAAAGATGTCAAAGATACTGTGGAGATGTTTGAACTCACTCTGAACTGAAAGTAACAGGCAACACAAAAGGCAAAGGAAGAATCATGGCCTAGACAGAGAACATGTGCTCTGAGGTCAGCCTCCTTTTCTTCTCGCTAGGCAGAGTCCTGGGTCAGGGTGGCTGGGTGAACAGTTTGCACTCCTGGTCCTGGCAAGTTTGTGTTTGGTGGAATTACACTACCCTTGTACCAAAGAGGGTGTTGACATCTTGGTTTGAATTCCTGGCATGGTATCTTTGATATTGCTCAAAGCCTTGGACCAGGAACATTCTGAGGAGACTGGCCTTCACTTCTGGGTAGGGAGGGGGAGGCTGCAGAGGAGACGCTCTGTCCAGACTGAATCAGCTCCACAGCCTGCCACATCCTCTGCCCTGTCAATAGAGTAATCTCCCAGGATAGATGGACCATGACAAGGGCATCAGGAGCCAACCTAGGAGCTGGTAGGAGTCAGTTTGAGTCTGTTCTAGAACATGACAGTTATTTGAGAAACAATAAAGCATTCCCTGTGGCTGAAATAAAAACATCTTGGGTATTTAGAGTGACCTCCTTGCCTTTGTCACATAGCACCATTCACAGATCAGGGAAGCTGGGACCACTTCTCTGAACCCCAAAGTAATGCCTAGAGGGTCTCTCTGAAGCAAGGAATTACAAGGCTATGGGGATATACCCATCTAGAGCTCTGCCTTCCCTTCCAAATGGTACCCAGGAATCTAAATAGCCCTAAACCCACTTCCAAGGTTCACATGCACCTCTTCCCAAAGGCAAGACACTTAGCAGGGCTCAACTAGTAGCCAAATGGCAGTCCATACTGCAAGGTTCCCCCACTTACTGGGCAGTTAGGGCAGAGTCAGAGAAAGGACCAGAGCCAGGGATGAGGGTGCTATCCATATACCACCAACCTTCAATTCAGAACTCAAAGTGCTCTAGACCAGGTCTTTTCATGCTCGAACAGCTTGTTCATTAAAGTTGTACCAAGATATAGATCTATGATGGTGTGCAAGCCTCCTACTGTTCTCCAGCCCACAGCTGACAAATGTTAACCCTGTAGACAACCACTAAGCATTGTTTCAGTAAAGGCGCAATGAATGAAGACATTCTCAAGAAGAATAAAGAGAGGTTAAACTCATCACCAGAGTTCCCTCAGGGCCAGCCTTGAAGGAGTCATTATAGTCAATAAAGCAGAGCCCCCCCACACTGTCCTCTCCCCATCCTGCCCCACACCTCAGCCGGATGTGCATGACCCAAGCAACACGTACGTCTCCCGGGAGTTACAGCAGGAAGCCCCTGCAATTCTGGGGGACAGTCATTCTCAGCAATGAGCTCACATTAGACCAAGGGCTCAAACAGCCCCCCATTTCCAGGGTGGCTAGGAGAGCCATCACCCAATCCACCACACCTGACCCCTGCCAGGACTTCAAGCCCAAGTGCACATACATGTAAGGCGTTAAGGGACATGATGATGAATAGCTGGTTCTATCTTATCTTCCTGGGACCTATAAAGTTTGTTGGCTAGACACCCCCCAAAAGATAATTTAACCAAAGAAGGGGGGAAAAGAGTTAATTCCATAAAATGAAGTAACTGCTAAGTCAACTTCTTTTAAAACATTTTAGAGATTCCAAGGTCAAGAATTAATGGTCCGCTTACTTCAAAGGGATCAATTTATTTCTTCAGTGCTCATTTCAGAATCAATCATTTTGCGTCACCTAGAGAACTTACGACATTGAACTTCGAGAGCATATTACCGTAAATGTTCATCCGTCTGGGCATGGCTTCCAGCTACCACCAGTCTTTTCCACACAAATCCCAAAGACAGTTGATTTCTTGTGGCCTCACTTGGACTGTGTGCAACCCTGCTGAGGCATTCTAAATAATGGGTAGTAGAGCAGAGGCTTGCAGGCATCCGGGGGAGCCCAGCACCTGGCGGAGCCCAGCATCCGGGATAACCCAGGCTGTGGGAGGTGCTGCAGGTGCTTCAGTGTAGCACACAGCTCTGGCTGCAACGTAAAGCCCACAATTATGTAGCTTTCCTTTTGATAGTTGAGTTACTCATGTAAAATGGGCTTGGTTTAGGGCCCTGAAAGGTTGGAGGACAGTGATGAGATACTGATATGTCCTCGGACATATGCATTTAGCTTCTGCTTTGTATAAAACATCCATTTGATTTCATCTCAAGGTTGGTACTGGCATTCCAGTGCTGACGCCAATAGCCTGGGTGACTTGGACCAGTCCCTCCACCTCCCCAAGCTTCCGTTTGGATGGATGATCAGTGCTAAGTGTCTGGAAAATCCCATGCTAATTGACACTGCTGGGGACTCAGACAGACCAGCTGTTTGCCTTTAAAGTAGCAAAGCTCCCAGAAGAATGAGGGAGGGCGGTTTAGCACTGGGCTTTTTGGCAGCTGCACACCCAGTGCATAATGTCTGCAGTTTAGCCGGGGAGACTTGGGTAGAGAGAGCCCTGGCATTCAAACCCTAAGCATCCTATTCAGTCAGAAGTGGCTTGGGATTAAACAGACATTTAAATGACGCACTTGTCCCAAATTGGATTCCAGCTGAGCATCATCACTAGAGTGGAGTGGTGTGCAGGACCAGGTTACCTGCTCTGTTTAACCTTTAGTGCAGATTGGATCAAGGCCCACAGGTTTTATTCTGTCTCTTGACTGGGAGTGATGGGCAATGGCCAAGGGCTGCCACTGCTTGTGGGAGGTAGGGAGGGGCAGCTCTTCACTCCCTTTAGATTTCACCTCACGCATTTCTTTTTCTCTGATCAATAAGACCCCTCCATTGCTAGCACTTTTTAGTGCATCGCTAGTTTCCAATGAGAACTGGGTCAGAATTAATACTCGAGGCAGCATTTAGAGAAGAAATTCTAGTTCTTGGCTACATACGTCAGTTGCTTAAAGATCCTTTTAAGACTACCGATGTTGTGTCCTACCCAGTGACCTACTTTAATTGGCGCAGGGGTTGCCTGGCCATTCATTGCAAATGTTCCCCAAGGGTACTATAGTGGACAGCAAGGCTGCTTCAGAGAGATGGCTTCATGGCATGTACGACACACATGGCTACCAAAAGGTCACTCACAGCCCAATTTCCTGTTTTCTTCTCCTAAAAAGCTAGAAAGCTAAAATAGTCATTGCTCTGTTCTCCCTCTTAGCCAAGGACCAGCCAGTGAAATATAAGAGGAATTCACTGGTTAGAGATCTGAGAAGGCTTTTCAAAGGAGACTGGCATGGCCAGCATTCCTCACTCTTTGGCCTTTTTGAGCTCATGCCTGAAACACAGATGTCAGGACTGCAGCTACAGAGCCATGCTTCAGTAAAGTGGATGAATGACCATCTTAAAACAGAAAGAGAGAAAGGCCTGGACTTTCAGAAGCATCATGACCTGCTGTGGATATTGCTCTGCATGCTGTGAATGTGTTGCTCTGCTTTGGTTGATAAATAAAATGCTGATTGGCCAGTAGCCAGGCAGGAAGTATAGTATAGGGACAAGCAGAGAGGAGAATTCTGGGAACAGGAAGGCAGGGGAGGAGTCACCAGCCAGACACAGAGGAAACAAGATGTAAAAGTACCAGTAAGCCACAAGCCACATGACGACTTACAGATTAATAGAAATGGGTTAATTTAAGATATAAGAACTAGATAACAAGAAGCCTGCCACAGTCATACAGTTTGTAAGTAATATAAGTCTCTGTGTGTTTACTTGGGTCTGAGCGGCTGCAGGAGCTGGGTGGACACAGGAAAACTCCAGCTACAATGACCAGTGGCATCCACCCTGCTCTCCACCCAGAACTGTGAGGTAGGTAATCAATCTCCTTACTTGTTTCAGCTCCTGGATTGCATCCCCCTTGCATGCTGCCAAACATCATCCTTAAATGACATAGAACCCATGAAGTGTTAACAATATATGTACCGCCTTCTCAAGACCACCTCTGCCTTCGAACATGGAGCCTTGGAGACAATCTTCTTCATTTAAAAATGGCCATTCCACTTAAGATAAATTTGTATTTAAACCAAGAGAAATGCATATTCAGTCCTTTCAGAAGCAGGAAGTGCTCCCCACTCCCCACTTCCCCACCATCCACATAGTGACAGAAACAGGAGGCAGCAAGAGAGATGTGGATTCCAAGAGGTGGTTTCTTCTCTTCAAAACACATCGGTCCACCAATGGCAACAATGTGGTGAGGAGAGAGAGGGTGATCATCGAGAAGAGAAAGGAAAGGACCATATCCTCAGGAGGGTAACAGGATCCTGGAACGAGGGTACAAGCAGAAACTGACCTTTTGGACAAGGAAGACCAGTTCCTCTATTCCAAAAGATGGAGGTCCAGCCTTGTGTCTAGATGTGTGGGCTTGGCTTATTGCCTAATAATGCGGAAGGGGAACTCCTCAGCCACAGTCAAGAGTGACAGCAGAGAAGCAGGTATGGAAAGTCAAAGGGGAGAAGCCGGTAGAGTCATGTACACACACACACACACACACACACACACACACACACACACACTCACCATGTGCACTGCTCCCATCAGCCTGGACCACTCTGCCTTGCCCTGAGTTCTGAGATCTAATCTGTGTACTGAAATGTTTTCATTATAAGATATCAAGCTCATGCAAAGAAGTGCATTCAGGGATTGGGGATTTAGCTCAATGGTAGAGTGCTTGTCTAGCAAGCGCAAAGCCCTGAGTTTGATCCTCAGCTCAAAAAAAAAAAAAAAAACCCTTTAAAAAAAAAAGAAGTGCATGCGATCTTGTTCTCATACTAGATCCAAGTCCATCCCCACAGTTTTTCCTCTCACCTCAGCATCTTTGCTTGGTGATACATGGAAGCCTGTTTTCAGGTTCCTCGTGGCTTTACCCAGCAGGTCCTCATAGAGGATGATTAGGGCCACGGGCCTGAGTGCAGGTGTCTGAAATGGTCTGCATTTGGCTGTGCTGGGGGAGGAGGTCTTTTGCTCCACCCCTTGGTGTCTCTATAAATACCCTGAGGCAGAGACAGTCAGGGCCTGTTGGAAAAGGTTCCAGGCCTTCTTGAGGCTATCCTGTATTTTCTATCTGTTTATCGCCACAATCTAAATCCTTCTAACTAATATTTCCTGCTGCTCACACTCAAGAAAACTCTGGGGAGCTGTGGGGTTGATGGGTAAATGCCCCACAGTGATGGCAAAAGAAGTCTCTGGCAGAGCATCAGAACCGAACTATGGCAAGTGGATTTGGGAAACCCAGTGAAACAGAAATGAAATGTGGCAATGGAGAGAAGCAAAAGTTGCGTAAGCAGATCTGAAGTCTCTGGACATCCTGTAGTGCGTCAGAGCCTCCTGTGAGTCTTCAAGGCCAGAAGTAGGAACAGTGATCTCAATATTGCTCTCAATAGTAATATTAATATTATGTCTCATGGTTACTAGAACTTTACCTCAGTTGACCTGGGTCAGTTCTACCAAATGACATCGAAATAATAAAAAATGTGGGCATGGAACTGTCGGAGGGTGGGAAGAAGTTATGGGAGGGTGGAATAAAATTCTCCAGCAGTACTTCCTGACACAGTGCCCGGAATCCCACACCAGGCAAGGAAGCAGAGGTGTTGCTATAGAAGAGTCACAAAGGATGTGGGTATCTTCTTCCTGGCACGACTGAGGAGCACCAGCTCCCAAAGAAACCCAGAACAAATGCTAACTGTGGTGTCTACTAGTATAGCAAAAGTGTGTGTTTGGCTCACTTGGTACCTGTGGCTCCTCCACCCTGCCCTCTTCCCTAAACCTGTCCAGTCCAGGAGCTCTGCTTCCCTTCTCCCAGCTTCTGATTTCAATAAAAACCCAGCAGAACCACACTACCTTGGTTCTGCTCCCCCCGCCCCTGCCTTTGTCCTCTTGGTTTCCTTGGCCCTCTCTTGTCTCTCTTCTCTTCCTCTCTCATTCTTCCCTGCTTTCTCCTCTCACGGCCTGGTTCAGTCTACTGGTCATGTCTAGTGTACTACTTTCTCTCCCTGCTCTGGACTCTTCCAGATGCCTCTGGCTATATTCTCCCTCACATCTACAGTAAAAACCTTCCTCTCAGCCATAGCGTGGAGTGGTCATGTTTTCATTTTATTCATCTGGTGCCAAAACCCTGAAGGAGCATAGATGATCCTCTTCCCAAGGGCCTAACCATCCTCCTGTTCCTGGAAGACCATAGTTTTCCAGCTGGATCTAAGAGAGTGGGCAATGAGACGCACAAACGTGTGAGCAGAGCTGAGAAAAACACCAACCAGTATCTTTCAAGATAATTTCTTTACTAAATCCTCCTAAGTCAGAGTTGGCCATAGTTTCTATCCCTCTCCTTTGGTTCCAACTCCTCCCTGTGAGGTCTTCATCAGCTGACTCTTCATAGTTACACTATTTTTAGTACATTTATTCTGTGTGCATGTGTGGGTGTGTGGGAGTGTGCTCATGCCCTAGCATGCAGAGGTCAAAGGACAATTTGGGGAGTTGGTTTCCTCCTACCATATGAATTCCAGGGATTGAACTCAGTCACTAGACTGGCAGTAGGGACCTTTGACTGTTGAGCCGTGTTGCTGGCCCCATAGTTAGAGCTTGCGTCCACCTTTTCCCTTCTCCTAAAGTGACCCCAGGAAGAGGATATCTAAAGAGACCCTTAATTCTAAATGCAAGTTCCAAATGTTAGACCACTTGTCTGTTCCTGTCAAGATGATCAGAATTAGAAGTTTGAAATTTTCCAAGAAGTAATCATGGGGGGTGCGGGGGACGACTTCATAAAGCAGTGGCTTCAATGTTGTGGAATGTTATGGAATGTTATTCCTTGATGAATGAATTGCCATAGTCTTATAATGGGAAAGTGGATTGACTTTGTAATTCACAGTCAACTTTCTTCTACTAAAATGTCAGAGCAGGATTTGGAGAAGTAGCTCAATGGTAAAGAACCCTTACTGTTCTTGCAGAGGACCCAGGTTTGATTCCCAGCTCTCCAGTCAGACAGTTAATAACTGCTTGTAACTCCAATGGATCTGATGTCCTTTTCTGTCCTCCATGGATACTCATGGAGTATTCATGTATACATACCCACATACAGACACACGTACTTACACATAATTAAAAATATAAATAAACAAACAAATAAAATGTCAAAGCAGGTTGGATAGAAGGTGGGGCTCAAAGGCTTTTGTAGCTCAGCCTGGCTTTGAACTTGTTGACATCCCTGCTTCAAGTCCCCAAGTGTTGAGATCCTAGGCCTGTGACACTACATCAGCCTCTACATATTTGTTTTTAAAGATAAAACGAAATTAGAGATATTGGAGTATAGGGATGGTTATTTTGAGACAACTTCCTGGATTGACCTGACATCATAAAGATACCCCAGTTCATTTGGTGGGGGGGAATCTAGCACTTTTATGCAGGACTGAGAGAAAGAATTTGAGGAATTTAAAGAGTTACTTAATTTCATTTTATGTGTGTGAGTGTTTGCCTGGACATGTATGTGTACCAGATGCATGCCTAGTGCCTACGGAGACCACAAGAGGACATCAGACCCCTCGGAACTGGGGTTACATAAGGTTGTGAGTCAGCATGTGGGTGCTGAGAACCCAACAGAGGTCCTCTGCGAGAACAGCAAGTGCTCTCAATAGGTGGACCATTTCTCTATCACTATCTCCTTTTAAGATTAATACAATATGAGGAATTTAAATGTATGAAAAGAAAAAGAAAGGAAAGGAGGCAAAAGTAGAAGACACCAGTGGACATTGTGACCCGTTAGAACATACCTTTGGACTACAGTTCTCTCTGCAGCTGGGCATCTAGCCACCCTCCCTTGCTCAGTCGCCTTTAGTCTCTTTCGTCCCTCCAGCGATGCTTGTCCAGTGGCCTTCAATCAAGTAAACACTGAAGGACAAGCCCCGCCCCCACGTGTTCTTCCTCTGCTGGAGCACCCCAGAATTCCCATGAATTCTGCTGACTTTGGACTTCTGGATAACAAAGAATGATCACAATTGTGTTATCAAACACTCCAAAGGGCCCCTGTGTTCACTCCTGAGGTCTGACACCAAGTGCTGTCCCATTGGTGAGCTCACCCATCTGCTTTCCAGCCACATGGAGACTTTTGCAAAGTGTTGTTCCTTGAGGGCTTTAATGGCATCACTCACTGGGCTGCAGTCACTGGGCCTGCGGAGAATGGGGAGGGGTTCATTTGGGAGCAGGGCAGAAGGGGCCATCAAAGCATAAGACTTGTCTAGGATTTATTGATGTGTTGATAAATGTCTTGCAGCTGCTCTTATTATGATTGTTGTCTATGTAATGATTTAAAACAAAAACAAAAACAGCTTTCAAAATTGTGGTTTGTTTGTCATAGAGATTTGGGTTGTTGGAGGTGACCTCAAAATTGATGTAATTAACTGGCTCTAGTTTGCTCTGTTTAATTGATGTTGAAGTACAGACAAAGAGAAAGCATGTGGGAGGGAGACTCTTGGTTAGCCAGACTTTGTTTCTGGCTTTGGAGGCCCCCGTTCCTCAGACAATGACGTTCTGACATGAGCTCCACTCTATCAGCCATCCCGTGACTACTCTGCTATTATGCCTAATCAACAGCTGTGCGGAAACGCATTTAAATCACATTTTTTTCCTTTCGAGAAATTAGCAGATGAAGGATAATTACACCAAATAGCTTGAGTTATGATAGGCTGCTTCCTGCCTAACACTGTCATAAGGGAAAACTTAAAGAAAATATAAAACTCTTATTTCTCATTTATTGTTATAAAGTGTGAATTCGTGGCCTTTTTCCCTACCTGAAAGCTGGGAATGAGTCGCCCATCTACCTGCCCGAACACACCTAAAACCTAAAGCAATTGCATTACCTTGGCTCGTGAGAGAGACGGCTCAGCAGATACAGTGCTGGCCACTGAGCCTGATGACCTGATTTGATCCCTAGGACCACATGGTGGCAGGAGAGAACTGAACCCCACAAGTTGTCCTCTGACCTCCACATACATGCTATGGCACCTGTAGTACACACACACACACACACACACACACACACACACACACACACTAAATAAATGCTTTAAGAAAAAAAAGAAGAAGAAGTCACATTAACTTATGTGAGTTATATTTCCAGCAGTTTTTCAAATTATTTTTGTTTTAGACTGGCACAATAGTTGGAGATCATAAAACACTGAGTTCTAACACTTGCCGCTGAATCTCACAGTTGGCCCAGAATTATGTTATACCCTTGTAATTTCATGTGGAAACTGGTGTTTATCTGTAGTGGCATATAGATTCCCCATATAGTCCTGATCAGTGGTACAAGGTAAACAGCTGACCATCATCCCAGTTAAGCCACTATAGCATCAGAAAGGCATGGCTCTTTCTTTAAAAAGTTGTTTTAAGATTTTATTTTCATCTAATATGTAGTGTATTCTGCCTTCCTATGGGTCTGCATACTTGTGTGCATGCATTATCCACAAAGGCCAGAGGAGCCGTGGATTCCCTGGAACTGGAGTTACAGATGTTTGGTAGCCACTGTGTGGGTGCTAGGAAGCAAACGTGGGTCCTCTGAAAGAGTAGCCAGTGCTCTGAACTGCTGAACCACCTCTTCAGCCCCATAAAGTCCTCTCACTAGACTTCACTGCATATCATACCTTCACTCAAAGGTATGGTTTTAGCAAGTGTCAGAGGCCAGTGCCATGGGGTATCAGGGCATTATGGGAGTGATGCTAACTGTGATGGGGCTGACCAGAAATGGCAGCTTGGGAGTCTGACAGCCTTGTTTCTAAGTCTCAGCTCTGTCAGCCCTTCAGCTGAACACTCTAAAATGTTCCTTGTCGTCTGTGAGACCCTGGTGCTTCCAGCTTCTATGACATTGAGAGACCTGGCTTTTGGTTTTCTTTTTTGTTTGTTTGTTTGTTTTTTTAGGTATGGTCCTCTTGAATTTTCTAAAAGGTAGGATTCCTTCTCCTTAAAATAGGTATGTGCGCATTGGTACCATGTGATGGTTAATCTCAGTTATCAATTTGATTGGATCTGGAATTGACTAAGGGACAGGCCCCTGGGTGGTCTGTTAGGATGTTCTGGAAGGATTAATTGAAAGAGAAAAACTCTCTTAGAGCAGACAACACCTTCTTGTGGTGACCCAGATGTAAAGATAACTGAGAAAAGAGGGGTGCTGTTTTTGCCTGCCCGCTTTCCCTCCTTGCTGATGAGTCTATCTATCTTGCTGCTGCTGCTACTGCTGTTACCATCCTTTGCCTCCATCAGAATCCAGCTTCTCCAGCCATCCACTGTAGAATAAAGACGAGCAAATTCCCAGGAATCCTCCAAGACTTCAGCATCAGATTGGGACTGCTGAAGAATCCAACTTCATGGACTGAGCAGGTACTGAGTTCTCAGCCTTCCCAACATGCAGATAGCCACTGATGAACTACCAAGCCCTTATCATATAGACCAGTCTAACAAACCCCCTTTATTTCATTTTCTAGAGCCCACAGTCTACAGCTCTGGATGAAATGATCCCTAAAAGCCATTCTACTTCCTTGCCTTGTCCAAAGTTCTGATGCTTCTGTGAAAGACTGTGGAAAGGAAAGGTCCATGATCTAAATTCTAGAGAAGGAATTAGAAACATTGGACCCCTCTTGGCACTTGGGTGCATAGGACATGTGCTGTAAAAAACACCTTCAATCTAATCCATCCAATTATTTAATACTGATTTGCAAATGGCTGAACTTGGTGTATATTGATATTTGATGAAAAAACCTCATGCCAGGCCGTGGTGGTACACACCTTTAATCCCAGCACTCTGAAGGCAAAGGCAAGCAGATCTCTGTGAGTTTGAGGACAGCCAGGGCTATTACACAGAGAAACTCTGTCTCAACACACACACACACACACACACACACACACACACACACACACACACGCACACGCACACACACACACACACAGAGACAGAGAGACAGAGAGAGAGACAGAGAGACAGAGAGAGAGACAGAGATATCGAAGACTATTGGGATCCAGCCCCTCTATAGAACACACACACACACACACACACACACACACACACACACACACACACACACACACACACAGAGATATCGAAGACTATTGGGATCCAGCCCCTCTATAGTCTTCTCCCAGGTTCCAGAAGAGACGCTACCAGCGGCAGATTAATCTGAGGGATACTCGAATGAACCTAAGTACACTGAGCTCTTTAGTCCATTCACTTTACTCTTCTAAGTCAGAATCTGTCTACACAGCTGGAGTTCTGTTCTCGTACTTAGCTCCTCTCGGTCCTCTGATTGTTCCAAGTTCCCTTCATCTTTCTTTCTCCCCTTCCTCTCCCCCCGGTCCAGTTTAAATACACCTACAATCCGCCGCTTTCTGCTCAAGTGGGGCAGGTTGGTAGCTAGGAAGCCTGTGTCACAGTTTGATGTACCTGCTATGAAAAGGCCCTTTTGTTCTGAGAATTGTTAGAGGGGAAGTCTAGAGGTGCTATGAGCTGTGGAAGAAAGGAGGGTCTAAGCTTACTTTGCACAAGAAACAAAGCTATGTACCTAACGTCAGCCTGGCCTAGGTGGTGTCTATGTATGGATATTTACCTTAATTCAGCATTCAGGAATGCTTCTTCTGTCTGCTGTTTGTCCTTGCGTGTATGATAAGTATCTCAGATAAAATGCTTTTGTCTGGAGATGGCCCTGGCCTTGGATGCTTGTTAAAGGAGATAATTACAGAAGACAGACATCTGATGCTAATGCTAAAAAGGTGAAACAAGTGCCTGGAAAAGGGAAGACTTGCCTATGTCATGGTTGTCAGCACAGTTGGGGGAGGGTCCAAATACCTTAATTGTATAGGGAGAGACTGTGCCCAAAGAGTGATCAGTCCCACTGTTAGAAGAATCAAATGGGAAACTGAAATCGCACACATGAAATTCATTGCAGGGGACAGCTGATATATTCAAAAGCCAATAGCACCAATACTTCCTTGAGTCTTGGCTTCCTCTGGAAAAACCCTTGACTCTTCCAAGTTACTGCTCGGTCATAATCAGCTGAATTCCTACTTCATATTTCTGTGTCTTGTAGCAGACAGACAGAAAAAGAAAGAAAACCTTAGACCATTGAAAGGCCTGAACATCTAAACACAGAGAAGCAAAGCAGACATAACTGCTGAGGTGATCATAGATAAAGCTCACTGTGACAGTTAGTGCTAGTTGTCAGTCTGACTGAATCACCTGGAGATGGACATGTGTGGGTTCATCTTGGTTACATTAATTGATGTGGAATTGTAGGAAGGACACTCCCTGGGAAGAGAATCCTGGACTTCCCTTCCATGATGGACTCCACCTTGAACTGTGAACTAAAATAAAGGCTTTCTCTCTTCAGTTGCTCTTGTCAGCATATCTTTTCATCACAACAAAGAAAATGACCTATGATACTCACACTCCCCAGCTTGATGTATTAGCACAATCACTTGGCAGGCTCACTAAAGCAGAGACTGTTAGACTCTGCCCTGGGGGTTCTTACTCAGTGCCACAGGAGCTTCTGGGTCCAGGGATCAAACTTGGAGCATCCCCTATTGGACACTAATGTTGATTGTTTGCTACTAGCTTTGAAGCACCATCTTCTCTCTCGCAGGCGCTAACAACACCTAATCTGAGCACCTCTGAAGCTTCCTCTGGTCTAACAACCATCCATCCAGTCTCACACTTCTTTCTACACATCTGTCTCCTCTCACTGCATTACTCAAGGTAAGGCAAGGGTAACATTGAACTTGGTTCCTCCTTCGGTGCCTTCACAGAGCCTAGCATAGGTTCTGGAAACTCTGCAGAGTTCACTGACTTGACTTAAAATGGAACTAAGTTTAAAATAAAAGATGAATTAAAGAACGTTAAAACCCTAAGATTTTTTTTCATTTGATTTGACTTAACTTGAGACAGTCTCCCATAGCTTAGGCTCCATTCAAATTTGCTGTGTAGTCTAGGAAGACCTTGAACTTCTCGTCCTCCTGCCTCCTGTGTGCTGGGATTACAGGCACATGCCACCATGTCACCTTTATGTGATGCTGGAGGTTGAATCCAGGGTTCCATGAGTGCTGGGAAAGCACTCTATGTGAGCCACATCCACAGTCCCTTAAGGTTTTACTAACCAAGGCTCCATCTTTGGCCTGGTCTATGCTGTCTTCTCCATGGAAGACACTGGCCAGCAGTTTTCTAATCCCATTTCCCTGCTTCCTAAGTACATGGCAGAATTCTACTTCCCTGTCTCTTGCCAAAAGATGTAGTCTCGTGATTTCAAGTCAATGCAACACACATAGCCTGGCTCCACATACAAGCCACCCCTCCTGCATGCTCATTCAACCTCCACAGACTTTAAATGAATTAATAGAAAGATAAGAAGAAGGATTTGAGAAACGAAAGGAACTTGGGTTTCCAATTCCCTGCTTAGTGGAGAACTGCCTACAGCCAGGGCCTGCTTCAAACTTCTTGAAATAGATTATCAACACTGCTGAGAAAATTTGAGATTATAGAGAGCATGTCTGCTCTCGGGAGTTTTCATGCCTTCAACTAAATGACCTCACAGTTCAGATCTCAGTCATGTGCACCAGACTCTGAGATGGCATCTATGATGGCCTCTTAGTAACTTTCTTCTCATTGAGAAACTCCCATCCAATGAGTATAACACCAACTTCTTCCATGACCATATTAAGTAACTCATCAAAGCCTGTTGGCAATGCCTGTTGTGTCCCACAAAGCCCTTGGCTAGGCCAAGATGCTCCCAGTCTGAAGAAACCACCTTATCAAATACATTGTTCACAAGGTGCCCAACACACTCACTGTACCACTCACAAACCACCATACAGAAGAGGGTACCAAGGGGCCAAGACTTCTCAAGTCCCAAGCTTGCTACTGCATGAATTCCATTTGTCCCTCCTGACCATTTCAGGTTTCATATTTCCTGAGGCCCTCATTCTTGCTGAGATCAGGCATGGTCACATGGTCACACATGTTTTTTCTCTACAGCCTTGCTAAAATTGTGTGCCCCCCCCCCACCGCCGCCACCCAAGCGCATGCGGGGAACGTCACAAGTTGTGTATCAACTTGTTTTTAAGCCAGCAGACAGACCCTCCATCTGGTTTGGGAGAATGCACTCACCTACTAAACTACACTTCCCAGGTCCCTTACAAATTGGTAGTGGGAACATCCTCATCTTCTCAGTATGGTATAAACCATTACTGGGGTATGGCTTTCTCAAGGCAGGGGCAGACACAGTTTTAAAAACTGGCATGCATTTTTAAAATTTTGCTCTTCTTCTTCCTATTTAGAAGTCATGTGTGATAGGCAAAAGCAACATGCAACCAGCTATCTATAAAAAGGGTCCCAGAAGGCACATACACATGCAGAGCAGGGCCTCATTGCCCATGCTATTCCCCTTGCTTTCTTTCCAGCTGATTTGCAGAGCTGATCACAGTTCTCCTACTGCATGTGAAGGCGCAGGATGGCTCTGGTTGTGCCCACTGCGGTTGAGAGAGTTGGTGGCACTGTGCTTGGGACAGCTTTTTGAGCAGTGACCATTGGACAGAAGACAAAGCTGAGCTACCTAGACAGATGGATACAAGACACACTTGATGGCCTCAGGGGTTCTCATGATTAGCTGGGGGTGAGAAATCTCACTCTCATTCCTGTGGTTTTATAACCAATCACCTTAAAATAATCATGGCCACTTATTCCATTCCTCGGTTCCCTGGGCCAGGATCTGAAATGAAGCATAGTGACTAAAGAGAGAAATCCAGAGTCTGTTGAAAGGGCAAAGAGATTTATTTAAAAAGGAAAACTCACAAGACAGAACAGAGGAATTGTCGCAGGGTCCTGGAAAGATGGGGCACGGTCCCACGCTGTTCTTCCACCTGAGACTGTCCCAGCATCCAAATCCCACCAGGGAGAGAAGAGAGAAGCCTACGAGTATCTCAGGTATTAAGGGTAGCCCCGAGCCATGCCCCAGGGGCAGGTACTTCAAGGTCATAGGTAGTTAGGGCAGTTACCTGCTACATATCTAGGGGCTGTGTTTCAAGGACATGGACAGAAAAGCTATCCACTACAAGTGACAGTGGTATAGTATGGCTGTTCCCCAGTGACCTCAGCAGGGACCTGAGGGCAGGGGTCCTTGGCAGGCTAGTTTACTCACATGATACTGGATATTGGCTAAAAACCCGAGTGGGGATGTCAACTATACTGTCTACATGGGGGTCCTCTTCCATGTCCTATCCAGAGAAGAGGAAGACAGAGGTGGGGGCCAGGAAGGAAGTATGAAACCCATATTGTTTCATAACCTGGCCTTGAAAGTCAACCTGATTCGTTTCTGCTGTGTTCTTTTGGTTCAAAGGAGGAAGGCCATGGAGTCCAGCTGAGGGGAGGTTGTAAGATGATATACAAACTGAGTCTGATGGCGCTCATCTGTGATCCCAGCACTGGGAGGCTGGGGAGGAAGATTCTGAGTTCAAGCCCAGCCTAAGCTACAAAAACCCTGTCTCCAAACAAAACAACAACCATGTAAAATAAAATGGGGCACATCAAAGATAAGCCACAGTTTCCACCAGAGGCCATAGGAGAGTCAGGAGACAAGGAGGTATGTATATTAGCATAGCGCTGGGAAAAGGAGCATTACCTCCTCAGTTTATGGTATATGTGCTCTGACACCAGTAGCTATTGTGTCTATTCTATTTCCCTTATTTCATTTTCTTTCAGGATTTCACTCCATAGCCCAGCATAAGAGAGACTCAAACACTGCTATCTTCCTGCCTGGTTCCCAAGAGCTGGAATAACGAGTACCCATCACACCCAGCTACTGCACTTGATAGATGGTAATATCTGTTGTACTTCACAAGCATCCACAGGTCTGTCCTGCTCCTGACTCCTCCTCCTCAGCCTTGGTTCTAACCTCTATGCTGGGACCAGCCTCCTCCCCAGAGGGCCCTCCCTTTTCCCCAGCCTCACAGAGTCCAAGACATCAGTTTTACAACATCTGATGCTTTTGTTATTCCCAGTTAATGGCAGTGAATAGCAAATGTTGGCAGAGCATCCTGGGAATATCCTATCCCCTGGTGTTCTTTTATGCATCTAATGTGTAAGTGTAAACTTTAAATTCCACCTAAAAATACATACTGGCTTACTGTAACTACAAACCCAAGATGCAGTAAACATACACCAAAGAACTTGCCAAATCTTTGTTCTTAAGAGCCTATTAAGGAGCTTAAATATTTTATTTTGGATTATGTAGATAGAGCTTATAAACATGACTGTTAAAAAAAAATACTGGGGATGAGAAAGCCTTTCTACTTCTTTCTTCCCCTCTGAGCAGAGGGAGTAAACCACAGCTTGTCTAGGGCTCTCCCCTGCTGGGTATGGGCTGGGCCCATTCCAAATCATGACAACTCCTCAGCAAGAGCTAACATCCACCTGCTCACTCCGAGAACACCATCTCAGTGGACACAGTTCTCACAGTGATTAGGAACCATTGACCCAAGCTCATCCTAAGTGGCCACACTTGGGTTTTAACTTGTAACTACCACTCAGACACCCACTACAAACACACACACACACACACACACACACACACACACACACACACACACACTTCTCTCCCAGTACAGTGGTAGAGCTGGTGCTGGAGTGCTGCTGGGCAGGGTCAGCAGTGATAACTCCCAACAGGCAGCTGACCCAGCTCAGGGACCCTATGGTTTCCCTCCTGTCAATAAAAAACACCAGAGTTGGAATTGTAGCTCTTCCTGTTTCCATCACCTTGAATAGACGACTCTTCTCGAATTTCATTTTCTTCTAAAGTCTCTATAATAATGTTTTTACTGAGCACTTCCTATGCACCAAGACCTTTGGATTGTGAGTAAATCCTTATAAAAACCTTATAAATTAGATTTTATTATTACTCTCATTTCATAGAGAATGGAGCTGAGGCTCAAAGCAGCTAAGTGACCTACCTGCCCAAGGCTGCAGAGTTAGTGCCAGGACTGAATTTAACATCACATCTGTCTGAGTCCAGGGATTTAACTCTTAGCTGCATACATGCTGAACTGGGCCTACCAAGGCTCGCTCAATACCTCCTGTCATTGTAATGAATGAGGTAAATGAAATATGTGCAAACACTTTGTAAATATGAGGCATGAAACACAGGTTAGGTGTTATGATGGGCGGCCTGTGCTGCAAGAGGTTGTCAGTGGGTGCTGGAGAGGTGGCTCAGAGGTGAAGAGCAACGGCAGCTCTTCCAGAGGACCAGCACTCGGAGGTGGCTCACAAGCATCCATAACTCCAGTTCCAGGGATCTCACGTCCTCTTCTGTCCGCTGCAGTATGCACGGTGCATAAGACCTCACATGTACATATAAATAAAAACAAACATAATTTAAAGGAGAGAGAGAGAGAGATTGTCAACTCTGTGAGAATGCACATCTTATAAAAAGGAATCTAGGGGTTTGGGATTTAGCTCAGTGGTAGAGTGCTTGCCTAGGAAGCACAAGGCCCTGGGTTCGATCCTCAGCTCCCCAAAAAAAAAAAAAAAAAAAAAAAAAAAGGAATCTAGAGTTCTGTCACTGTACAGCTACACTGTGGAAGCAAAGTCGGGCACAGGGTACTCATCCTAAGGGGTTCGCTCATCCTATGGGGTTCACTTTTTCATTCTGCCTTATCAAAAAGGAGATCAAGGTGAAAGGTCTTTCTGAACAACTTGATTACAATCTTAATAAAATCATGTCTGGTATTTAAAGGTTCTATATACAGAAATGTACATAAAAGTAATTCCTTTTCTTTCCCAAGCATGTCAGTCAAAACACATTCTCAGCTAACCCCTCGAAGCCCATCCTTAGACTCATATCTAACCTGGCTCTATCTAATGCTAAACCCTGGCCGCCTGATACCAACAGCTGAGGTGTCACATGAAGGATGAGGCCTCTGCATTTTTATCTCTGCCTAGACTAGTAGATTTTAGGCAAAAACAGTACCTCATTTAAAAATATGCATTTACCTTCAAATAACTGACTTTTATTACTTTAATCTTTTTTTGGCGGGGGGGGGGGGGGGGGGGGGGGGGGGGGTGGGAGTTAGAGACAGGGGTTCTCTGAGTAGCCCTGGTTGTCCTGGAACTCACTTTGTAGACTAGGCTGACCTCAAACTCAGAGATCCACCTGCCTCTGCCTCCCAAGCGCTGGGATTAAAGGCGTGTGCCACCAATGCCCAGCGTGTAACCTATTTTTTAAAAGTGTCTTTACAATTCCTCACCTTAGGAACACTCCTAACTGATGGTAAACAATTGTGTTCATTACTGTTCTCACTGCTGAATACCAGTAACCAACACTAAGCAACTCTGAAAGGATGGGTTTCTTTTGGTGCCCAGCTTGAGGGTACAGCTCGTCACAGTGTCAAGAGCAGGGTGGTGGGAGTGGTTCACAGCTGGGGCAGCAGAAGTATGATGCTGCCTGTCCCAGGACCAGGAAATTGAGACCTGGCAGGAAGCAGGGCCAGGGTAAAAACCTCAAGGCCTGTTGGGAGTGTCTCAACTTCCTTCAGTGAGACTCCACCTCCTAAGGGTCTCACAACCTTCCAAAATAGTCCTATTAACTGGGGACCACTCAAAACCATGAGACTACGGGAGACATTTCACATTCAGACCCTAACAGCCCTTTCATTCTTTTCTTATGGACTTCATGAACAAGCACCAGCCTATATAAGCAAAACCTTGACAGTATTATCTCATGATAGAGAGCCCACAGACTCAAAGTATTGTGGGTCCTGCTAAACCAGGAACTTAGGTCACCTCTTAAGAGGTGGCCTGGATTCTCAACAGAGGAAGTTCAAATGGCTGAAAGACATTTAAGGAATTGCTCAACATCCCTAATTATCCGGGAAATGTAAATCAAAACAACTCTGAGATACCACCTTACACCTCTCAGAATGGCTAAGATCAAAAACACAGAAGACAGCTTATGCTGGAGAGGATGTGGAGCAAGGGGAACTCTCCTCCACTGCTGGTGGGAATGCAAGCTTGTACAGCCACTTTGGAAATCAATATGGTGCTTCCTTAGAAAATTGGGAATCAATCTCCTCCAAGACCCAGCTGTAGCACTCTTGGGCATATACCCAAGGAATGCTCAATCATACCACAAGGGCATTTGCTCAGCATTGTTTGTAATAGCCAGAACCTGGAAACAACCTAGATGTCCTTCAACTGAAGAATGGATAAAGAAAATATGGTACATATACACAATGGAGTACTACTCAGCAGAGAAAAACAATGACATCATAAGGTTTGCAGGCAAATGGATGGATCTAGAAAAAATCATCCTGAGTGAGGTAACCCAGACTCAGAAGGACAAACATGGTATGTACTCACTCATAGGAGGATACTAGATGTAAAACAAAGATGACTAGACTGCTACACAACTCCAGGGAGGCTACCTAGAAAACGGAACCCTAGGAAAGACACAGGGATCACCCAATGACAGAGAAATGGATGAGATCTACATGAACAACCTGGACGACAGTGGGAGTAATGAAGGGCAAGATTTGAGAGAAAGAAAGCTTAGGGGAGCAGGAGATCCCAGCTGGATCAAGAACAGAAAGGGAGAACAAGGAATAACAGACCATGATAAATGAAGACCACATGAGAACAGGAATAGGCAGAGTGCTGGAGAGGTCCCCAGAAATCCACAATGATACATCCTCTGTAGACTGCTGGCAATGGTCGAGAGAAAGCCTGATCTGACCTAGTCTGGTGGTCAAATGGCCAAATACCCTAACAGTCGAGCTGGAATTCTCATCCAATAACTGATGGAAGTGGATGCAGAGATCCTTAGCCAGGCCCCAGGTGTCCAACTGTCGAGAAAGAGGAGGGTCTGCAAGAGCATGAATCGATGAATCCAAGATTGGAGAGGCACAGGGACAAATAGCCAAACGAATGGAAGCACATGAATTATGAACCAAAGGCTGTGGAGCCCCCAGCTGGATCAGGCCCTCTGGATAAGTGAGACAATTGAATAGCTTGAACTGTTTGGGAGGCACCCAGGCTCTGGGACCCGGACCTGTCCTTAGTGCATAAGCTGGCTGTTTGGAACCTTGGGCTTACACAGGGACACATGCTCAGCCTGGAAGGAGGGGACTGGCCCTGCCTGTACTGAATCCACCAGGTTTAAATGAATCCCCAGGGGAGTCTTGGCCCTAGAGGAGATGGGAATGGAGGAGAGGGGATGGGAGAAGGTGGAGGTGGGGGCGGGAGGGGGGAGGGCAGGGGAACCCATGGCTGATGTGTAAAATTAAAACACAAATATAATAATAATAATAATAATAATAATAATAATAATAAAAGAAAAAAGAGGTGGCCTGGAGCCAAGGAAAGGTAAGTGCGCTGCTGCTCCCCTGTTTCCCAGCCTTCCTCTTACCTAGAGCCAATCACACAGCAGCAGGGAGTCAAGTCAAGCAAGAACTCATTTGTTTTTATAGCAAAAACCTCAGAACCCTAGGAGGGGGTAAAGGAATTGACCAATCACTTTAAAGGTCACCCTATACTCATTTTCTTGTTTAGGAGTTGTTTATGCACTGACGTCATCTCCCTATCTTAGTATCTTATCTCAACATAAACAACTTGAGCTAACTTCCTTTGGCACCATTTGTATCTAATCTCTGGGTAAACACTTGGGCTAACTTTCTCTCTACACCATCCTTTGTATCTACTCCCAGAGTAAACAACTTGAGCTAACTTTTTCTCCACACCATCCTTTGTATCTACTCCCAGTGTAAACAACTTGAGCTAACTTCCTCTCCACAGCATCCTTTGTATCTACTCCCAGTGTAAACAACTTGAGCTAACTTCCTCTCCACACTATCCTTTGTATCTACTCCCAGTGTAAACAACTTGAGCTAACTTCCTCTCCACACCATCCTTTGTATCTACTCCCAGTGTAAACAACTTGAGCTAGCTTCCTTTGGCACCATTTGTATCTAATCTCTGCTAAACAACTTGAGCTAACTTCCTTTGGCACCATTTGTATCTAATCTCTGGGTAAACAACTTGGGCTAACTTCCTCTCGGCATCATCTTTGTAGCTCCCGTATGTCCCACAAGGTATAATTGGAATTCCAGGTAAGGAAAAAATTACAGAGGAGGAAGGTGGTGGGGCTTCTTGGTCACTTCTTGGGGCATTTTCCACCCCACGCTGTTTCCACTTAGAGAGTCACAATATTCCTTAAGAAAATAAAGGTTCTAGAAAAGGATGAAGTAATTAAGTTCACTGTACATTTCCCAAACTGATTTGACCACAAACCATTTTTTTCTAAACAAGAATAGCATACCACAGAATTCATGCCCCATGAAGGTTTGGCAAAGGCCATTACAGTTGATTCTGAAACAAAATGACCAACACATGACCAAAACATTTGAGCATGCCTGAACATGCCAAGCTGAGAAAACATAATGAAGAATGTGACTATCTTTTTTGTGTGTTGAAGATTGTATTCTAAAAGGACTGTGGTGATAAAAAAAAAAATCCATAACATGTTCTGAAAATCCTACAGATTTAGTGTTATTTATATTATATCTTATCACAAAGAATCACTTATAACATGAATATAAGTGGCAAGATATGAATAAAGAACAGCACAAATAAACTGAGGTTATTGCTTAGTCAGTAGAGTGTTTGCATAACACAGATCAAGCCCCAGCTTCTATCCCCAGCACCATATAAACCAGGCATGGTGGTATATGATGATAATCCTAGTACTTGGGAGGTGGAAGCAGGAAGATCAGAAGTTCAAGGTCATCTTCAGCTACATAGCAAGTTTGAGACCAGCCTGTGATACATGAGTCCCTGTTTCAGTCAACCAATTAATCATCATCAATCAATCAACAGAATGAGAAAACCAAGGTCCTATTATACTAGATAAATATAAAAAAGAATGGCCAACATAAATATTATAACTTTACATTTAGTTCCACATTTTCTAGCTACTAAAACAGGATTCACAACCATTTACACCATTACCATGATGATAAAAGAGAAAGTGTTCACGGGTGCATAAGGAAAACATAGCTTTAGGGCTTAGAATTCTAAAAGAAATTATTTAAAAGGACAATTTCATAGGACACCTGGTACCTCCAACCCTTTCTCAAATACTATAAGAAAGACATGTTGCTAATTCTTAGAGTATTGCCCATGATAAGCCTAAGAGCCAAATACTAAATTTTACAAAGTTAATGGGATCCGTTTGTAGCTGATTCTGGTAGACAAATTGCAAATTTAACTAATGAGCACCCTAAGAAAAATTAGTCTTGTAGTTTTTTGTGGGGATTAAAAAGGCAACTCCATGTACTTAAAAAAGGAGGTTTATTTTGGGGTCATTTACATCCACTAAAGGGGTTGGTTACAGGATCCCAGAGAGGTGAGGCGCAGTCCAGCAGTGTTCTCTGGAGAACTCTGCTTCATCTACCTCCAGCATCCAGGGTCACAAGGAACCAAGAGAGCTGGCACATCTGAGGATCTTAGGTCTTAAGGGCTCCTGTCTTGTCCCTACCCCAGGGGTGGGTCATAGGTAGGCGTGGCAGTTACCAAAAGCCTCACTAGGGATAATACTTCCAGGTCAAAGCTGGAACAGCTACCCACTACAGTAGGTCACCATTTTAAGAATCAAACTAACAGCCAAGTAAGGAGGGGTTACATACTATTTCTGGTTAAACAGTAATTATGGCTAACACGCACAGCACACTCATTGTGCCCAAGAGTGTTCTCAGCACTTGGTTAGTATGCACCTGCTTAATCCTCACCTCTCTATAAGGCACCCAGTACTGTGCTCTTTATTTTACAGATTAGGAATTGCAAACCCAGAGATCAAGTGCCCAAGGTCACACTGTGTGTTATGGCTAGTATTTGCAGTCAACTTCCTGCCATATTGACGGGAGAAGGGAAACAGCATTCAGGCCAGTCTACAGAATCCGAAGATAATTCACTGTCTTTGCATTCTGGATGTGGACAGCATGGTTCAGTGGCACTGCATCAGTGAGAATCTGTGATGGCTGTTGTTGACTGTCACCCTAACAGGATCTAGACTCACCTAGGAGACAAGTCTCTGGGCGTGTCCCAGAGGGAATATCTAGATTAGGTTCGATGACATGGGTGGCACCATCCCATGAGCTGAGGTCCTGGGCTGGATAAAAGAGAGAAAGTGAGCTGAGCACCAGCGTTCATTATTCTCTGCTCCCTGACTGGAAGATGTGATATGGCCAACTGTCTCAAGCTCCCGTGGCCATGACTTCCCACCATGATAGACTGCCCCCTCCAACTTCTCCCTTAAATTGCTTTTGTCGGGTAATTTACCACAGCAGCAAGACAAGTAATTAATACAGGGTCCAAACAGGAAAATGAACCTCTGAGTTTTTAATAGAAAGAATTTAAAACAAGAAACTGGTTACAAGAAGTGCTAAGAATCTGCCTGGGAAAGGCAGGCAGCCTGGAGACAGCCACCAACTGAAAGAAGGAAGGCCCTGGTCTTCTGGTGGGGTTTCCTGCAGAGTTAGAAACATCAGTTAGCCTAGAGAGACCCACACAGGAGCTGTTAGGAACCCTCAAACCCCCTTGTCTGCTTTCCAGTATCTCACTGGCAGAATGCGGCCAGGATTCTACCCACAGGGAAGCCACCCTCCCAGGCTGAGCCACCCTGTGATAGAGCGCTGAGCTGCAAAAGGTTAAGGAAGAAATCCAAAAGCAAAGCCTTCAAGACTGGCTCAGGTGCCGACAGCATAAATGTGAAATTTCCATCTTCTAGTAGCTGGAGCATCTGGGCTTCTGGAAGCAAATCACAGGCTAATTTAATGCTCACTCTTCAAATCCCAGGTCTCTGTAGCAAGGCAGCAATGTACTTTGGGTTTGAAAGAAGAAACCACAGGAAAAAAAGAAAAAAGAAAAACACTACATTTTGCAGATATTAGAGCCATGGAATTGTTGTTACTTGCAAGGAAATACATATTGAAAATGCAATTTTGTAAATCTAGGCAAATTCCATAAAAACGTTTTCTGTGGCATGATAAACAACTTGGCAAAGGTTCTGGGATAATGTGGCTGTGGCAGTCTGTGTCCTCTAAGCCACTCATGGATGTGCTGCCTTCATTTCAGCCCAGTGAGTCTATACATGCTTGGGTAACGCCTGTAAGAAAGAAGGATAGTGTGGGTCTATGACTTGTATCCAGCAGTCTTCGGGTTAAACTACTCTAACAGTAAGGTCGAAGGTGGCTCCTGCAAAAGAACATCTGAGCACTTTGCCTCGTGAATTTCTGATAGAACACATTTCTAATAGAAGCTTATTTCTAAAACCCCCGAAAGTTACAAGGTGCACATACCCACCAGAAACATGAGAGAGAAGATGAGAATCCCCCGGCTCCAGAGGAGCAAGTGCTAAAGGATTCCATGAAGAGAGAGGCATAGCTTCCAGCTGGAGAAGATAGAACTGGGGTGAGTAAGGCTTTGGAGGGGAGCCGGCATCAGACCTCCAGAGGCAGGGAAGGAGCATGTAGCACTCACCGAGAGAGAAAGCCGTGACATCTCAGAAACAGGTGTTGAGCAGCTGTATCCAGGAGCCACTCACTGAAGCCAAGGTGCTGGGTGGAGGGTATGGAAAAGAAGGTGAAAAGGATATTTGAGGCGCCTTTTCAAATCCATCATGGGATACATCTTCAATGGGACTTGCTAGGAGAAATTTCAAATATGTGGGGGTAGATTCACAATCCTTTAAGACAAGTGTCTCAGGGGACAATTATTTATTACATTCAGCCCAGGAAGAAGAAGGCTGGCTATATGGGCCACAGCCCTTGCTAGAGTTTACATATGAAATCTTCCCCACAAAAGGATCCTGTCTTGAAGGCTTGGTCCCCAGCCTGTGGAGCAATTTGGAGAGATGGTGGAAACTTTGAGAGGTCAAGCCTAGCTGGAGAAAGTGGCACATCACGGAGGCTGTATCTTGTTCTGAGATCCTCTCTCTCTGCTTCCTGTCCACCAAGCCATGTGTCCCCTCCACCATCATGGTCTGCATCATCACCAAGGACTGGGAACTGAAACCTTTGAAAATCTGAGACAGTAAATCCTTCCACTCTTAAGCTGTTGGTGACAGATATCATGTCCCAGCAATGAAGGCAGACAGCAAGCTCAGAGTTATGGCCCCAGTACTGTTGTGTGTACAAAGCCTAAGCATAGGGCAGAGCATGAACAGTCTCTGCATGATGTACCCAGGTTTACAGAGAATGCGCAGAGTGGGATGTAACAAGCAATGTCCCCTTGTGATACGGAGGCAAAGGTATATTACCAGCTTCAACTGAAAATAACGGAGCATAACAATGTTTCACCTTATAAGGAGAAATAATTTCATGCTATATGACTTTTCTGCCAATGTGAGCATTTCGCTACCCCGACAGCCTCTGAAAAACACATTCTAACTTCAACAAGCTAACAATTTAAAATGAGCATGAGAGAGAAACCCGTTCAGCTATCAGAACTGGAATTCCAATTTTAGATAGCCAGGACCTCACTAAAGGTTATTTCTCATAATATTTATGGTTTAGTTTTCACAGTGTCAGCAATGACATGGATGTTATTAACCTCTTCTAGAAGGTTGCTATGAGAAATTAACTGATCAATTGTTATGGAGCAAAGGCTCAGGGCAGGAGTCTAGAGAGATGGCTCAGCCACTCAGAACACTCCCTGCTCTTTCAGTGGAACCAGGTTCAGTTCCCAGCACCCACATGTGGCTCACAACGGCCTGGTACTTCAGTTCTAGGGAGTCTGGGTACCCTTTTCTAGACTTCCCGTTCACCTGCACACTTGTACTGCATATGTGTACACTCAGGCACACACACAAACACATAAAATAATAAGTAAGTCCTTTAAAAATTCAGAGCTGATGGTTGAGCTCAGAAGCTGAATTCTTGCCTAGCATGTGCAAAGCTGTAGGTTCAATCCCTACAATAAAAACAAATATATAATAAATATAGAAATTGAAGTCATTATTAATAATATTGTATATTCATTTGTTTCAGAACTCAATATATCCTTATTTTTGAAAGTATATATAATTTTGTACTGATTAGCATTAGGTGACTTGGTTCATCGGTAAGGATCAATTGTAATGGAGAAGAGAATTTATTTGTTTGCAGAAATAAAAATAAAACAACTAGTTAGTCACATTATTACCTGAAGCATTAGTAATGGGTTACTAAAAGTGGCCATAAAATGACAGAAATAAAAGTTTTATTTCTTCAGAAGAATTTCATATTCATGGTCTAGACTAATCCCAGCTTCACCCTCATAAGTCTTTCTTTTGTTTTTTTTAAGACAGGGTCTCCCTGTGTAGCCCTGGATATCCTGCAACTCGCTCTGTAGACCAGGCTGTTCTCAAACTCAGAGATCTGCTGTGGATATCACTCTGTATAAATAAAATGCTGATTGGCCAGTAGCCAGGCGGGAAGTATAGGTGGGACAAGCAGAGAAGAGAATTCTGGGAAGTGGAAGGCGGAGAGAGAGACACAGCGAGTTGCTGCCATGACAAGAAAGAAATAAGGTACCGGTAAGCCACGAGCCACATGGCAAAGTATAGATTAATAGAAATGGGCTAAATATAAGAGTAAGAGCTAGACAATGGTAGGCCTGAGCCAATGGCCAAGCAGTTTAAATAATATAAATGTCTGTGTGTTTAGTTTACAAGTGGGTTGTTGGACTAACAGGGCGTGGTGGCACCTGGAGAGAAGGTCACCAACTACAGAGATCTGCCTACCTCTGCCTCCGAGTGCTGAGATTAAAGGACACCATGCCCGGTTCCCTCATTGGTCTTATAACTTGCCTTTTCCACGCTTCAGGAGCATTCCTCCTGACATTGGTCCAACTCAACAGAGGGTGAGATGCCCACTCAGCCTTTTTAGCTAGACTTAGTACAGGCCTTGGGTTTCACATTCAGTACTGTCACTAAATGATTCTGTGATTCAGATGTGTGTCTGTCTGTCCATCTGTTTGTCTTTGGTTCTTGGTACTGAATCTTGGGCCTTGCATGTGCTAAGCAAGTATTCTACCAATGAGCTACATCCTCAGCCCAATTCAGGCAGTTAAACCATGTTGGCTTGTAAAAGGGTAATAATAACCTAACCTATCCCACAGACATTGAATAAGGAGAAAAACAAAAGAATGTACATGAAAGTTCTTTGGAAAACTGTAAAACCAAATACAAATGTGAATTTAAGGCCAACCTGTGGTGACATAGTGAGACCCTTATGCTCCCATAGGCCTTTCTCTGCCCTTTGTTTCTTACTTCAATTCCGGAAGAAGAATAATCCCGGCTCCTTTTGCACATCATTTAAACAGAAGAGACAAAGCATATTACTTTAATTTTTCTCCTAGCACGTGGCTTGAAGAAGCCTTTTGTTGGCTAGTTGGGAATTGATAACGTTGAAAGAGGAAATCTGAATTCTACCCCAGTCAAGGATGGGAAGACAGGAAGAACAGGAAGTCCTGTGATCTCCTTTCTGGTCTCCAAGGGAACTAAAAATAATAATCACCACCTAGACCACTGGAGAGAAGCTGGTTGGAGTTCTACTGTATGGTTGCAGGGGAGGCTTCAGCTCCCTAACACCTACCTATAGCAGCAAACATTGCAGTTGAAGCTACTCTGCTTTTTCCAGACTTACAAAATGTTGGATGAAGGATCTTGCCACCCTGGAGACTTATCTTTATAAAGTTTCCTTTGCCTAGAGATTCCTGCCTCCTGCTTTTTATCCTGTTTTATAAAAGTCTTTTCTGGAGATGTCCTCCAATCAAGTGTCATCCCCATAAGAGGCCAGGGTAAAAACTGTGAGAACTTTGAATTTTCCCATCATAGGCATTCACCAATGGGATGTCAATTCATCGCTCTGACTGTTTTTAACCCGTTGTGCTCTAACCCCTCTCCAATAAGTTCCCAGAAGACAGAGAAAAGCTTGATTTCATAACATCCCCAGAGTGGGATGGAGTATCTAGCTCAGAGAAGGGCCTACATTAAATATTTATTGAGTAAGCGATAGCAGAAATATGATAAAATTAAAAAATAAACCTCCAAAGCAGATTATCTCAAGTCACAAATCATTTCTAGGAAGGCACATTCATGCACATGTACATAAACCCCTTAATTAACTGTTATTCAGGGAGGACTTATCACAAGTGAAGGGACTCCACAAAAGGAGGGTATTTAATAAATCAATTACAGTAATGCAATATCAATAGGAAGAACCATGTGGCATGCACTAAGAGCTTCTGACAGACTGGGTTGTTTACACTTCCAAACCGCCCATGCTTGAACATTTTGAAGGAGCATGAAAAGGTTAAGGTTGTTGTGTCTCAGACCTAAAGGCAAGAGCCCAAGGTCAGCAGATGGGGGTGGAGGGATGTCCTTCTGTTCCAGTGTGACAGCTGGAAGGGATGTCATGGTGGGTACACTTGGTTTTTCTCAAGCTCTGAGGACAGCTTCCAAGGAACACATATGCCACGGTGACCAGCTCAGCTCATGTTCTTAATTTAAGTGTGAGTGTGTGTGTGCACGTGTACGTGTACGTGCATGCATGTGTGTATGCGTGCCTGTTTGTGTGTACATGCATTTGTACGTAAGTATATGTGTGTGTGTGCACATGTGTAAGCCATGGGTTGACATCAAGTGTCTTCCTTAGTTGCAAGCCATCTTATTTTTTGAGAGAGTCTTTTGCTAAACCCGGAGCTCACTAATTTGGCTACGCAGCTGGCTAGCAAACCCGTGGGCTCTGTCTTTCTCCGCCTCCTCAGACATGTGCTGTCCCACCCAGCTTTTTACGTGGCTGCTGGGGATCCAAACTCAGTTTCTCATGCTTTCACAACAGTAATATTACCAACTAGCCATCTCCCCAGTATGTCATGCTCATAATTCTTAGCAAGAGATGCTCAAACACACCATGCTTTTTGGATTAAAGTCAGTCACTGTCTTAGGGTTCCTTTTGCTATGAAGAGACACCATGACATTTAATTGGGAGGGCTTGCTTACAGTTTCAGGGGTTCAGTCCATTCTCATCATGCCGGCCAACATGACAGCTTGCAGGCAGATGTGGTACTGAAGAAGGAGCTGAGAGTCCTACACCTTGCAGGCAACAGGAAGTGGACGACTCGGAGTCAGTCGCACTGAGCAAGGCTTGAGCAAGAGAGACCTCAAAGCCCACTCCCACAGTGACACACTTCCTTCAACAAGACCACACCTACTCCAACAAGGCCACGCCCCCTAATATAGGGGCCAATGCCACTCAAACTACCACAGTCGCTTTTCACTCTCTGTTCCCCCCCTCCTATGAACTTATTAATACAACCTGGTGCAAATTTTAACAAAATGTACTCTTTCCTATGGAACATGTAGTAACTTCTCTCTTCTTCACTAAGTGGCTTGCTCTATTTGTATGTTAGATATATATATTTTTTAAAAAAAGAATCTGAGCAATGAACAATGCTCGTGTGAGGCTTTGAAAGCGCTAGGGTCTCTTTTCTTTCCTTGAAAGGGCTATACACAGTAAATTACACTCAAATAAAGACAGGTTAAGTGGAAGTGAGAGCTCTGAGAATAGACAGGCACCCGTTTCTGTAGAGGGTCTGAGGATGATGCTCGGGGACTATTCATTTGGAAAGCTAAAGCAAAAACTCCGTCCCACACTCGCTTTCCAGAGCTCATTCTTTGCTTTCGTGTAAACAAGGCTGTTCAATGTTTTATTTTATATCAGGCCTATGTTCTTTAACTGTGCCCTGAAACTCTGCAAACAAATTCCAACTCATTAAAAGAAGACAGAAATGAAACTACTTAAATGCTGTTGTTTAGGAACCACTGACAGGGCTCAGACTGTCAAAGTGTCTGCTGCCAAGGCCAGAGACGTGAGTTTGATTCCTGGGACCTAGGTAGGGGAAGGAGAAAATATACCCTTCCCCCCCACACACACCCAAAAAATATATAAAATGTATCTCAGACTCCCAAATATACCCCTAACCTCAGAATAAATATATAAAATGTAACTTAAAAATTCAGCAGCCACACCATCCCGAGCACCTCTTCCCTTCTGCCATTGCTTCTGCCATGCCTGCCAGAAATCCCAAGACCTCTGATTCTAAAAGCCCAAAGAGACTGGTATTTCCCTCATTTTGTACCCCCCCCCCTTACATCTCAGGCCATGAGAGTTCCTTATCCCTGCGACTATCTGAAATACATCGATTTTATTTTTGCTTTGGGAAAGTCATGAAGAAGGAAGGCATGCAGCATTTATTCTCTCTGTGAAATCTCGCCCTCACTCTGTTCAGTTGAAAAGGGTATAGAGAACTGGGGTCACTCCCTTCTTGGGAGGCATTTGTTTTTAAAATTATCTATTACGGAAAGCATCCAGCAGGGCTCCCTGGATGCAGGACATACTTAGTCTACATTTCCAGTGTAAATTCAGGAATGGGACACAGAAAACAGCACAACCAAGGCAGTGACTCAAAGCAAATCTCTTCCTTCTCCCTATCTGGCCATCGGTTAAAAGCATTGTCAATTAAACTACACAGGCGAGGGCTCGGTCCTCCCCACAGATCATGGCCAGAGAAACGCTTTGGCTTCGCAAAAGCTTAGAAACCCCCTGTGCTCAAGGACACACGGTCTCTTGTCTGAGTGACACGTAGACACTTCTCCCGGAAGAAAAAGCATCATTTTGAAATTGAAGCAAAGCAAGGTGCTCCCACCAAAACAAGTTCTAGGAGAGTCTTCATTTAGGCTGGACCACGCAGCCCATTTCAGCCACCCCCCCCCCCCCCATCCAATCTTGGTCTGTCTCTCCATTCAGGAGAGAAAGCTTGACTCATAGCTGAGTCTGTTCGGTCTCTGTATGGCCTTTGGCTTTTACTTTTCTCTCACAACGACCTTGAAATTACCCCCATTGGTTTTTCTCTTCAGGGAGTCCTCCTGTGCAAGTGTGTCTGTTTTATACTGTCTCAATCAAATGGCTTCTTCAGGGGCTCCACCAAAACGGACTGATGTGCCCAATGGGTCTGGGTGCGCTGACACTTCCCGGGCGGCTGGTTGCATGAAGGTAAACTGATGCAAGTACTAAGTGGAAAGAAACACTGATTTCCTTTAAAGTCAGACTTTACAAATAAGAATAACCTTGGAAAAGACCTTCACATTCTGCTCAGGAACTTGGCCAGCCGCTTACTGCTCCCCTCCGGATCGGCTATTTATGCTGCAGGAGGGGGCTCCTTGCACCCCGCCACTCAACTCCCGGCTCTCCCCTCTGGGCATAGTGGAGCAGAGGGCAGGGTCAGGTTAGCCTGTGAGAAACAAGGGTCTTCTCCTTTCTCCTTGGTGAGCTGGGGTCACCTCAACAGAGCGCTGCTCTGTCCCTCTGGGGCTACTTTCGTGGCTGTAACTTGAGCCTCTCCAAAGAATTCTCTTACCTGTTCTGGAGTTTCTTAGGGTCCCGGCTCCCCAACAACCTGGACCTACCTGTCAGCAGAACTATCCAGCAGTTCCCACCCCGGAACCCTCAGGGCAGCAATGGGGCTGCACTGGCCATTAATGGCCATCATCCATTTTTAATCAGAAAGATCACAAGAAAGATGGTAAGTGAAACCCGGTCGCGAGTCAATTTAAATAATATTCCCGGGGAAATCCAATCACTTAAAACCGAGACACCTACGCTAGTGCGAGAGAGCGCCCCGCCCGTCTGGCGGGGAAGAGCGCGCTGGCTGAATTAATCAAGATCAAGGGGCTCCCGGGCTGAGAGCTCAGCCTTAACCCTTCCAGCGCCGCGGGGTGCCCAGGTGCTGGAGGAAGAGTGCGGCGGGCGACGGGCGAGATGCCCAGAGCGACCCCGCGCAGGCCGCCTCTCTTGATCCCCGGGGCTCCGCACGCTTCGCCCGGGACCGCAGCGCCCCAGCACCCCGGCCCGAGGTCACAAGCTCCCGAGGCAGCTTCGGCGGCAGTGAGCAGCAGCCGCCTCCCGCAGCCTCGGCGCGTCCCGGGCTCCTCCTCCCGCCCCAGCGTGGCCAAGTGAGCACCGCTCCGGCCGCAGGTAGCCGAGGCGCGGGAGGCGGCGCGCGCGGGACCCATCGCAGCGCCCGCTCGCGCAGCCAGACGGAGCTCCGAGCCTCGCGGTCTCCGGACGCCGGCGGAGGTCTGCACCGGCCATGTGGGGGCCGGGGGTCACGGCCGAGGGCCTGTCGGTGGCTCCAGCGCCGCCGCCGCTGCTGCCGCTGCTGCTGCTGCTGGCGCTGGCGCTGGTGGCGCCCTCGCGGGGCGGCGGGGGCTGCGCGGAGCTGGCGTGCGGTGAGCGGGAGCGCTGCTGCGACTCGGCCAACGCCACGGCCGTGCGCTGCTGCAAGCTGCCGCTCCACGCCTTCCTGGACAACGTGGGCTGGTTCGTCCGCAAGCTCTCTGGGCTGCTCATCCTGCTGGTCCTCTTCGCCATCGGCTACTTCCTGCAGCGCATCATCTGCCCCAGCCCACGCAGGTACCCGCGTGGCCAGGCGCGCCCTGGCCAGGCACGACCCGGGCCTGCTGGAGGCTCCGGGCCGCCGGGGTCCGCGGGGCAACCCGACGACGACGACGACTCGCCTGCTCTGTTGCGCGACGAGGTGGCCGCAGGCTCGCTGGACTCACTGCTGGACAGTGGCGGCGGCCGGGGCCGAGGAGGTGGCGGACGTCTGCCTCCTTCCTGCGTTTCGGAGCACGAGCTGCGGGTGGTGTCGCCGGTTTTCCTCCAGCTGCCCAGCTACGAGGAGGTCAAGTACCTGCCCACCTATGAGGAGTCCATGCGGCTGCAGCAGCTCAGCCCTGCGGAGGTCGTGCTGCCAGTGTCGGTGCTGGGCCATCCTCGAGGCGGTGGTGCCGGGGACCCCGACGGCGGCCAGGGCCGCTTCCCGCTCATCTGAACGCCAGGAGCCTCAAGGGGATCACCCGGACTGTACGAGGCTGGGGGCTGCGTGTGGCACTCAACAGCTGGTGTGTTGGCGGCCGCCACTGACTGCCTCTGACCATACCTAGCATCCCCGCACAACCTGTCGCCCCGCGCCTGGGTTGGGGTCAGTCCCCTCCCTCTCGCTCCCTGGGGATCCTGTGTTTTTCTACGTTTCTTTGGGCTCAAGGTTGGGCAGCTCGGCGGGGGCGACGGCTTTGGAATAGCTTGCAGCTCCTCTTGGACGGTCGTCCCCGCCCTCTGCCAAGCCTCCCCTTGTGTTCACTGTAAGTGCCTGCTTCTCCAATCCAAAAGAACACGTAAACCTTTGGTGTGTCTAGAGGCCCGCGGCTTGCTTTTATGTTTGAAAAGGAAGGAGCGCAGGCCCATTCCTTGCCCTCCTGCATGGACCGGTCCCAGTCTTCCAAGACTGGGTGGTGAGGCCTTTGTCTCTGGGCCATGGCCAGTGACTGCAGCATGCAGGTCTGTGGATACAGCGCTTGGCTGTGATGGAATCCCTCTCTTGAGAAGGACCCAGAAAACCTTTTGGTGTCCCCCTGGCCAATCAGATAGTCACAGATGACAGCTCACAGTTAGGTGGGGGAAGGGATACCATGATGGATGGTTTAGTTGCTACATCTTGTAGCAACTAATTAATCCGGACCCTATTTGTAATCTGGTACTGATGAACTTTTGGTTTTGTCAGTAAGGTGTTTGTCTTTTATTTTTGTATTATATCATGCACTAAATACATCAGGAAGGTAGTTCAACAATTTGACAGGGTAATCACTGTTCTGTTTTGGGGCCTGTAACCATCAAGAGGTCGCTCACATTCTGTCATTGCTTAATACAGTGTCGGACATTATTTCATTAAAGGTGTGGGGATGGTCAAACAGGAAATGTGATGTAAAAACGTGAAGGATATCTTATTTTCACTATTTAAGAATATATTTTATTTTTAGTACTGAAGCATAATGCATAACTTTTGATAATACCTGTGTCCATTGTATAGTCTGGGTCTTAACTGTATCATTCATCATAGAATTTTATGTAAAAAAGACCATTGGTACATGTATGACACACCGTGAAGCAAGAGGGCTTGCTTGTATTTCCTTCTCTGTTTTTCATTTAGGATACATTCTGCAACGTGATTCCAAACATAAGAAACAGAATTGTAACTTTTGTTTAAACCTGTAACTTTGCAGTAATGTGCAAAGAATTCACTCAACCTGTCTTCATTAAAATTAAGCAGTATCATCTTACTACTTCTGGGACATTCCCTTTAAGCAAAGGGTAACAGGACGAATTTTAATGCATCACGTATAATGTACATACGGTATTGTCTGTGTACAATGCATACATTGTATGCCATATGGCTATGGCAGCATACTGCTAGCATGAGAAGAAAGGATAAAAAGGAATATGGCTTTCCCTGGAGAAGTGTGAATAGTACCAATTGACAAGAAAGATTGTCCACATGGGTCTATGATCGAAGAAACTGGGCAGGCCTATGAGATTGTCAAGTATCTGATTTGTATTTAAAAAAATATTTGATTACTTTTAACTTTTAAAGGCTGATTGAAAATGTCTGACATCCTGGGAATTTTTTTTAATGTATGAGTTATAATAAAATAATGGTTTGCTTTAAACTTCTCAAAGCTCATGACACTGTCATTAATGAAACCATCTGAAGTGCATTAAAATAGAAAAACACTGAAACATTTCTCTGTGCATTATTTTATTTTTCTTTTTAAAGATGGATCTCAGTTTGTAATCCAGGTTGATCTGGGACTTACTCTACAGCCCAGGCTGGCCTCAAACTTGGCTCACTCTTCATGCCCCTGCCTCCCAAATCCTGGGATTGTAGGTGTGAGCCACCATACCTGGCTATCTTCATACAACATTATTAGATTTATGACTGGAGTAACATTAAAATATGTATCTCTTGTATAAAAGAAATTTTAAACTGAACTGACAGACAAAAAAAACCATTGGGAGTTGAGAGTCTATTAATTGAAAACAATATAAGATTTAATTAAACATAATTATACTGAAATATATATATATATATGTTACTCAGATATGGCAAATTTGTGTTATATGTGGCTATCAGTACAATTAATACAAAAAAATGAGCTTAATTTTAGGGCTTCTATATCTTAGCCAAATGTATTCAAGAGTGCCATGCTTTCCAGAAAACACTCAGGCCTTTTCTTTTCATCAATAATAATAATCCTGAGTATAGTATCTCATCTGGAATGCAGAAGTTCACATGCTAGATAAATGTAATGTACATGTGTGTAATCACTGGCTGTGCAAAAAGTAATTTGTTATGAGAGTTCAGTATCACAACCAAAGGGAAAATGTCTTCTTGAAATAGAACAAGTTTTTAAAAGCCATTAATCGCTACATTCAGCAAATGCAAGGGTGCTCCCACGTGGAAAATGGCATTGGCAATTATGCCAAAGGGCATGAGGTATACTATATAAGGAAAAGGAGATTCAATTGTAAAGGCCAATGGGAATATGAGGAAATGGCCCCACTTAACAGTTTAAAAGGCAATATGCTAAGTACCTTGATGTCCTTTTTTTGTGTATAGTATCTCTCAAGAGGAATTAATAAACAATTTAGAGCTGCAACCAATATGTTATAAACACGAATATGATGTTCAGATCTATATAATATTCTGAGATGACTTTTCATAAGTTGTAAATGACTTGGACTTCCTGGTAGAGAAAAACAGTGTTGTTGAAATAAGTATTGAATTTTGAGTAGCAAGCCTTAACCATCTCTCCAAAGGGGCTCAAGAATCCCATTAACAGTAGAACAAAAACCATCCTTCCTTTCATGCAGCCAATCACAGAAAAATTGTAGTGTCCCCTTTAAAACACTAAAATCATCAAATGTAAAATAAACCAGTACATTGGTTACTCACAAAATCACATAGAACCTGGTTTTATTTGTATACTTTTAATTACAAAATGTATTTTTAATTTTGTCACAAAAATTACATCATGGGAGGAGGGAGCAACACTTAATGCTTGTCAGTAGTCCAAATAGTATCAGCTCCCCTGAACATCTTGTTAAACGGGTTAATATCCCCATTGTTTTTACATCTTCCACTTCTCTGTTCTCTCCTGTGTTGTTAACTTGCTCTGTGTTGTCTTTAGGGTTTCTTCAGAGGCACTTCCACATGGTCCTCACTGCAATCCAACAACACTCTAGTTACAACTTCACCCTTTGCACGGAACTCTTACAAATCAGTAGTTTTCTAGTATTTTCTTTGTTTATTCTTTGCATCTGAATTCTGTAGGCTTTCATTTTGAGCCAGGTAAGCCTTTCCTCTTTATCCATTAAAGGACTATAAACTCTTTTCCCCTTTAATTTTTATGTAGAACTCTCTCTCTCTGCCTCTCCGGGTAAAGGATGAGATCTTAATGTTTCTAACTCTCAAGCACAGTAGACCCTGACATCTATCTATTGTACCTCACCTAGATGTTTTGGAAAGAATGATCAACACATCTTTCCATCTTGCTCCAAATATATGCTCTTTGCTATATTGGGGAAAAATTTGACCTTTGCATTTTCTTCATAACAGAGACCTTATTTTGCTTCCAAACTATATTCATGCATATATAAATGTATGTGTGTATATTGCTTCTTTATAGACTGCTGCATCTTTCTGCTCAGTTTTTCTCACAGTCAGCTTTGTGGTTTCCTTGGTGCATACTGTTTTATCTAAGTAATGGTAAACCCATCTTGGTTTGCCAATAGTCTATTTGCTGTACTGGATAAAGAATCCCATCCTGCTGTTATGCACTATGAAGCCCAGAGACCTCAGAAGTAACGTGATTTAGGATGATTGCTGCCTCTTACGTGCTTCATTCTGTCCTCCAGTAAGCTGTTCACAGTATCTGTCTTATTGGCTAGACTAGAAGTTACCCGACTGTTTTCTATGCTTCCATATGATCTTACAATTTTCATAAATTCATTAAGATTTTAATCTTTTGCCTCTTTGTTGATCATATTTATTTCATTAAAGGATTAGAACCTTCCAGATATATTCTTTTGTTCTTCTGTTTCTATGAGCTTTATTTTCATTATTGACCAAAGATGTTACCAGATCAAAATTAATTTTGATGATTTTTCTAGGTCTTAAAAGTGTCATCCCTTGATTTATAGGCATAATTTTGATGCAAGCTTTCTTGGTTTGCTTTCTACTGCTTCGATAAACAACATAAGCAAAAGCAGTTTGGGGAGAACAGGGTTTATTTGGCTAACAGGTCCTGTCCAGGTCACAGTCAATCACTGAGGAAAGTAGGCGCAGGAGTGGAGGCAGGAATCATGGAGGAAAGCTGCTTACCAGCTTCCTCCTCATGGCTCACCCAGTTGGCTTTTTTATACAACCCGGGATCACCTGCCCAGGAGTGGTACCACTCACAGTGGGCTGGGTCTCCCTTAGCAATCATTAATAAAGAAAAGGCCACTGACTTGCCTATAGGCAAGCTGTCTGATGAGAGTGTTTTCTCAATTGAGGTTCCTTCTTCCCAGATGACTGTAGTGTGTGTCAAGTTGATGAAAAACAAACAAACAAACTATCCAGGACACTCTTAATCAGATTGTCATATGCCTTCACACACATGATGCTTGTTGGTCTAGCTGGCTGCCAGACTTCTTCAGTGCCATGGTAAGTTTACCTCTCCTTTCATGCTCCACTCACCGACTTACTTCATAGCTCAATCTTCCAGCCTTTGCTCTTGGAAGCTCCTCCTAATATCCTTATCTTTACTTGAATCCTTTCTTTTCATAGAGGCAATCTAAGACCCTTGCTATCATCTAGCAGTCCCATATTTGTGACTGGAACAAAGGGATATTCTCCAACTTGCCTTTTTCTTGAAAATTAATCTCCTAATTCTTTACTCTCATCTCTGTACGTGCATGAATAGACAAATGTTTACAATTCTGAAACTCATGTTTTGGGCTGATCTTTTCACTGGGTGGTGGCAGAGCACACCTTTAATCCCAGCACTTGGGAGGCAGAGCCAGATGGATCTCTGTGAGTTTGAGGCCAGCCTGGTCTCCAAAGCAAGTTCCAGGAAAGGCACAAAGCTACACAGAGAAACCCTGTCTCGAAAAACCAAAAAAAAAAAGGGGGGGGCTGATCTTTTCTAATGACTAACACGGTCTTGCAGGTTCCTTACTATTTGTCTACCATTCGGAGACATTAGCTTTGGATTCTCTGGATTCTCTTCTTATCCTTATCTTCCTCCTCCTCCTCCTCCTCCTTCTTTGGTTTTTCAAGGCAGGGTTTCTCTGTGTAACCCTAGCTATCTGGAACTCTCTTTGTAGATCAGGCTGGCCTCAAACTCACAGAGATCTGCATGACTCTGTCTCCTGAGTGCTGGGATCAAAGACGTGCACCACCACCAGATGGTTTTGGATTCTTATTCACAAAGACCACAAGAGTCTTCTTGATTGGGATCCTAGTCCATCCCCATTTTACTTTGCTGTATGGAATGTGTTCCACATCTAATGTAATTGACTTGAAAACATCATTTTTCCTTGAGTTCTGTCCTACATGTCTCTGTCCCAGAAAGTCTTCAACTGAACCTTTCTTTATTGCTTGACAGTTTCAATAAAATAACTCCCACTTAGCTCAAGGTTTTCTTTCATTTAAAAATGTTGTAGATGGCCAATGTTTCAGATAGACAATGTTATAGACAGTCAATGTTATAGATGGTCAGTGTTTTAGATGGCTGATGTTGTAGATAGTCAATGTTACAGATTGTCAGTGTTTTAGAAGGTCAATAATGTAGATAGTCAATGTTATAGATGGTTGATGTTGTAGATTTGTCCAAGTTTTAGATGGCTAATGTTATAGTTGGCCAACAGTCAATATTGTTGATGGTCAGTAGTATAGATGGTCAGAGTTTTAGATGGTCATCCATATGTGCTTTCAACTGAAAACTTATGCAAGCAACTTGCAATGAAAGAATTACAGCTAGTCTGTATTACTGGAGTTCTGAGGAAGAGTTCTGCTTTCTGTTATATCTGAATCTGTGGTAAGAGCTTATTCCTGTAAACAAGTTCTCTAAACCTTCCCTTCTATAAGTTTTGTAATGTCTCCAAGATTTCTTGGACTTCCCATAAGAGCTTTCAGCAGTCTCTTGATACATAGTATGTTTTCCACTTTGGAATTTCAGAAGGTACTTGACAGCTATCAAGGCTTCTTCTCCATTGTCCTTTTCTCTGGTTTTGTCTGTTTGTCATTGTCTGGTCTCCTTTGGGTTCAATCCCACCCAAAGAAGATCTCAAGAGCCTACAACATTCAATTTTTGGAAGTTCCTTCCCTTAATACTCTTGAAGCAAACAACTAGCAAGTCTCAGGAAGTCCCTGTAACATACCAGATTCACAAGGCTCCTCCTTCTCCAACATTATATAAATTGTAAATACTGCTGAGAAGAGGCAGACCAGCTTTCATGAGTAATCACCCATACTAGAGTGGGCTTTTTGGTGGTCATTGGGTACTCTGTGTCCCATAAGTAATCCCAATAAACTAATTTGTTCATGAAGTTGGACTTTGGTGGTCTTACTTTGTTCTGTTGTTGATTCTGTATCTTGGATGAGTAAATGTTTGATCATGTCTCCCCAGGAAGAGTGCCTTACAAATATTCACCAATTTATCCCTTCCTAAGATCATCATTTATTTTTCTTTCACAGCTTCCTTATTTCTTTCTTTTATTCTTTTTGGATTTTTGAAATGGGGTTTCATGTATCCCAGGATTCTGGTCTTAAACTCTGTGTGTATCAAAAGATGACCTAAACTTCTGATCCTCATGTCTCTACTTTCCAAGTACTGAGATTGTAAGTGTGTACCATATAATTCACAGTGATGAACTTAATAGCATCACTTTTAGCTTGCTCTAATTTACTATTTGGTATCAATTTGTATTTTAGCCCTTCATATTGGGTAATATCTATAACAACTCCCAATTGTTTGTATGATATAGACATGTTTAATGGGTAAAACCTGACGAAATAAAAGATGCACATGTCCTTAAATATAATCATGACACATGCTGTGGAGGTGGTCTTTCATTTTTATCATGATGAAACAGTAACTTGAAGTTAACAACAATAACTGTATGCCTCATCCTGCATAGCTTGGTCCTGGAAACCTGACCAGGGTGACAGGAAATGAATAAAGGACAGAGAAACATAAGTACAGAAAAGCTGGAATTAGGTGGGATGTACATTCCCATAGAGACAGAAGAAGAGCAACCCTGGAAATACAGTACTTTATTTTGTTATCTGAATCAAGGAAGCAGGTTTATTGTACATTAGCCTCTCTTTTTTTTTCACAAGCAAAATAAAGGAGTTACTACTTGTTATTTAAAGGAATCATTAATAAAAAATCATAGAATGTGTATGGGAATCGAGAATGACTTCAGATCATGTGTAGGATGGAGAATGTCTGAAAGATGTTTGAAAAATGACTCATTACCCCTCCCCTGCGCTCCATACTAAGGCTCACAGCCCTAGCAGCCTTGCGGGAGGCCAGGCTGGCCCTAGGAACCCCAGGTAAGACGCTGCCCACCACCCACTAAACCCCTTTAAACCTGCCCAACAATCCCAGACTGCACATACCGCCCCCCCCCCCCCCCCCCCCCAACACCTGGCTCCCTATCCTGGTCTATAACAGGGATAACATGTGCAAACATCTCTACACTGAGCATATCCATGGGGCTTCTCAAAATTAAATCATACCTTGGGCACTGAGCACAGAGAAGCCATTTCTCAGGAGATGCAAATAACACAGTCCTGAAGTTCTAACTCTGGACCCTTCAGCCCAATCAACAAACATATTCTATCATTATCCGGAAAGTGACATAGTTGACACTAACTTTCAAATTCTTCCCCATAAACAGTATTTCTCTCAACCTTTGTAAAAAGTCATATTTTGTTGCTTTTTCAACACTCCCTAGAGAAAATGCAATTGAAAAATTCATCATTTGTTTCATTAAGCTTTTGCTTTCTTTTATATTTTAGAACAGGTCTCACTATATAGATTAGGCTGACTCTACACTTGTAATGTTCCTGCCTCAGCCTCCCCGTGCTAGAACAGACATGGGCCACGACACCCAGATACAGTACAACTTAATGTTCGAAGAATGGAGGCCCTTGGCTAATTAATTCTGATTCATTGATTTCTCATAGAAGGAAATGTATTTTATTTACTTATCTGCCCACTACAAATAGTTCTGATACAGCTCTGGTCACCTTGAGAAAAAAATATGCTTGAGGTAAATTTTTTTAACTGCTTTTGAAGTAATTTGCTTAAATTCTCTCTTTTGGTGATAATACTCCCAAAATGAAGATAAGCTTAGAGACATTTTATACTCACAAGGAAAAGAATGTGTTGCAAGTCATTTTCATCAAATTATATTGTTTCTCCATTGAAACAGCACAAAAGTTGTTTTGCTGTAGATTATCATAGTACAAGTGAGTTTCGGGTAATCTAGAACATGTGAGAATGTCTGAAGTGGTTTCTTGTCTCAAATTGTATTGGGGTGTTGATGGAAGAATCAGCCGGAAAAGTCACTGCATTTACAATTGTGTGTGAAGGGTGTGATGAGCACGCGGCACACAGGGCTGCCATCACTAGGTGACAATACTCCAGCAGAGTGTACCAAGTAGAGGGGACAGAATGGAGAAGCAGAAGAATGAAAAATGGCGTTTTTTAGAGGCTGTTAAAGATGAAGTGAATCTCATACATTTTGGAATCCGAAGGCCGTTTACCAGCATACAGAAGCTCCTGGAGCTGCACAGGTGTGCCAGAGTGAAAGGTGTGACATAGAAGGTGTGAGATAGTCTGGTCTAAAGAGCCGAGGTGACACCTTCTCTTTGGTATTGTGTACATGGTGCTAAGCCCTGACCAGTGATTTCCCACAATCTTATCTACAGCTCAACAAGGATTATTCAGCAAAGCATATTAATCTGTGTATTTTCTTATTGCATAACATCTTTTTGTGGTATTACACGATGCTTCTGTTTTCTTTCATTATTAATGAGGATTTTAAGGGAAATGGACTTAGGGTACAGTATGGCCTTGGATAGGATTTATATAGCATACTGACTTCGCTTTCAGAAAAGCATAGCGGTCTTTTTGATGTTTGTCACAGGGAGGACCTCTCTCATGCACCTGTACATACCAGGCAGGTGCTCTCCCTACCACTGAGCAATAGCCCTCTCTAAAGGCATGTATGGTCTGTATGTGCAAAGGGAAGTTTGGAGATATTCTTCAATAGACACTTATACTAATTTTTTTTTACTATAGTAAATCATATCCTATAATACATGTGCTTTAAAACTTATCATAACGTAGGCTGGAGAGATAGCTCAGTCATAATGTGCCTTCCAGGCAAGTACAGGGACCTGAGTTCTGATCCTCAGGACATTTGTGAGAAGCCAGGCCTGGTAGCCTGTGCTGTAACCCCAGCCTAGGGGTCAGAGGTAGAGAGAGAGCTGAATCCCTCTAGCTCCCTGGCCACCCAGCCTAGCTGAATGATTAGCTTCAGGCTCAATGAGAAACCCTGACTGAAACAATCAAGGTGAAAAGTGGTCAAGGAAAGACACCAGTGTCAACCTTGGAGCTCCACACACAGGCATACACACACACACACACACACACACACACACACACACACCATGCACATGTATCCACATGCACACGTGTGTAAACCACACACAGGCACACATGTGCACACCACACACACACACATGCACACACGCACACACGCACACACACACAGGCACACACACACAAGCACACATGTGCACACCACACACCACATACACACACACAGGCACACATGTGCACACCACACACACACACACACACACAGAGGCACACATGTGCACACCACACACACACACACACACACACACACAGGCACACATGTGCACACCACACACACACACACACACACAGCATGCACATATACAAAATCATGAACAGGAATAAAACTTAAAATACATATTCTATTTCATATACGATACTATTCCAAATACTACTTTGGAAATGCCATTCTGTAGCAGGAACCAGTGACAGGCATTCTTCACTTGAGAGGTTTATAAAATACACTGTATACAAAAAAATCTATCAAAATGATAAAAGTTTTAGTGTTGAAGCAACTGAGAAGTTCTGTGATAAATGTGGAGTTGTGGAGTGTTTGTTTTTTTTTTTTTTACTTTTATTGAATATTTTGAGATAGTATCTCATTCTTTGCCCCTGACTGACCTGAAATTCTCTATGTAAAGTCTTCTGCCCCTGCCTGCCAAGTGCTAAAGTTATAGGTATGTGCTACCACATCTGGCTTAAACATTCTTTTTTCATGTAAGACAGAATCACCTATAAACACAATGTTCAAAATGACAGGGACTGTGACTTTCTCATACAGCACAGAACATATCTGGTCGTTGTGAGTATCCTGAGTGACAGACATGACTTTGGTGTGTTAATGAGGCACACAAGAGACCTTGAGACAGCGTCAAGATGGGGCTGGCCATATGAAATACCATCACGTGATTAGTGGGCTACAGCTTTCAGTCACCTGGACTCCAGGGGCAAAATGGGTTTGGAGATCGAGTTCGTTTATTTGGTCAATGAGTTATTTAGTCACGCCTGTGTAATGAAAGCCTGATTAAATAATCAAAACAGACCCGAGGACACTGAGGTGGGTTGGTAAATACACCAATGTGCTGGGAAGATGACAAGCAGATTCCACAAGGAGAGACATAGAAGCTCTAAAAGGATGGGGTCTCACGTGACCCTCACCCCCATCCACATCCCCACCCCCCCCCCACCCTGAACTTGGCAGGTGCATTTCTCTCTTTTGGTTATTCTTAAATAGTATCTTGCATGCTAAAACTCAAATTATAGCTAGTGTTTTGGTGGATTTCATTAAATCACTCTAGCACTCATTAACATGCGGGTTCTGACACTAATTTGCTGATAGTTCATTTCAAAATTGAATTGTAGAACAGAAGCTGGTGCCAGAAAATTATGGTTAGGACACATCTGTGCCATGACAAGGCTTGCTTGAGTGGTTCTGATTCATCATAATACCAATGGCAAAGAGAAAGGCTGAGTTCAGACAGCAGGAAGAGCCTTCGTTTCTGGATGATTATCATGGTAGTCTGTAGTGGGTAGCTGTCCCAGCTTTGACCTGGAAGTACTACCCTTAGTGAAGCTTCTGGTTACTGCCACGCCTACCTATGACCTCCCCTAGGGTGGGGCTGGGACAGGAGCCCTTAAGACCTGAGATCCGGACGTGCTGGGGCCTCTTGGTTCCTCATGATCCTGGATGCCAGATGGAAGACCAAGTCAGAGTTCTCCAGAGAACCCTGCTGGACTGCACCTCACTTCTCCAAGATCCTGTAACCAACCCCTTTACTGGCTGTAAGTTACCCCAAAATAAACCTCCTTTTTAACTATGTGGAGTTGCCTTGTTAAATCCCCACATTAGTAGTCCACATTCTGTTGCTAATCACCAGCCTAGCCTGGTTTACCTAGCCCCCAGTCTTGGAGGCTCCAGGGCTCTTGGCTGGCAATGGTCCTCCTGTTGTGTGAAGCCCAAAACATATAGGACATCATACAGCATGAGATAGGGAATGTGCATGTATGTGTTTGTCCCCTAGTCTTTGCCCCTTTCTTATAATGAACCCCCACTGCCAAGATGCCATGTTAGGGAGTTCATCTAACCCTACCTCCCAGACCTTCTGTAAATCACAGCTAGGTTGTTTTCACCCTCTAAATACATAATAGTGGAGGTTAATTTTCAATACATGAAGCCTCCAGGGACCTTCAAACCATAGCACATAGTCACTGTCTATACCGAACAGTAGGGATTAAATGTCTACATATGAGCACAGAAGGAAAGTAGGCGTCCTACCTGCACACCACCATGCCCTACCTTGATGACAATGGACGGAACCTCTGAACTGTGCTACAACCACTGATAAAGGTAAACTGTAATTTCATCAATGGATCAATTTGATCAACTGATTGAGAACTGGTGGCAGATTCAGCATTAGAGGAGGTAGCTCATTTGGATATGGAAGGAGGCATAAAATAAGAAACACATATATGTGTATGATCACGTGCTGCTATTATATATAATAGTTCAAATGAGAGTAAAAGGGAAGACTAGGAAACACCTTGACCCTAAGCCAAGGTCAGACTTTGGTAAGTCTGAGACCTGATCATTTACCATATCAAGAGATCTTGTCCTGGCACAGCAAAAGGGACTGCTAAGGCCTCTGCTCACCAAGAAGATGTTCCACAAAGTGCAAAACCAAGAAACCAGTGAAACCAGCAGGTGTTAAATGAAGACGTGGTCTCATTTTGTGGCTACGTGGCATCAGCTCCCAGTGGACTCTCTATAGCTTTGCTTTGGCTTTAGTTTATTGAAACAAACTCATGATGTAGCTGAAGTTGTTCTGAACATTGCTATGTAGCCCATGCTAGCCTTGAAATCCTCCTGCTCCCACAGGGCCAGCTAAGAATCCTTGTGTTAACTAGACTGTGAAGGCTTTTATATGTCTTTGGTTTCAAATTCAGCTATACTAATTATCTGTCTTAGATAGAGTTTCTATTGCTGTGGAGAGACACCATGGCAACAACAATGCTTATAAAGGAAAATATTTAATTGGGGTGGCAGCTTACAGTTCAAAGGTTCAGTCCATTATCATCCTGGTGGGACGTGGCAGTTTGCAGGTAGACATGGTGCTGGAGAAGGAGCTGAGAGGTCTACATCTTGCAGGCAACAGAAGTGAATTGTCTCACTGGGCATGACTTGAGCACATATGAGACCTCAAAGCCTGTCTTCACAGTGACACATTTCCTCTGACAAGACCATACCTACTACAACAAGGCCACACCTCCCATTAGTACTACTTACTCCCTTTGGGGGTCGTTTTCTTTCAAACCACCACAATCTCCTTAAAGAAGTTATCCCTGTCCACAGAGTTCACTATGGCAGAATCACAGATAGCTACACAGTACAGTCACCCAGCAGGTTACTCTTTGAGGGGGAATGACCATCCTGGCGGACTGAATAAAAGATTTTGAAAAGTGTGAAGTGCCTGCCCTTGATGAAGATGCTTTCCAGTTCTCCATATAAATGCTAACCAGAACCCTCAATGAAGCTGGTCTGTGTTGACAACTAGACTTAGTTTCATGGTGATCATATCCACCAAGTATGTCTGTCACCCAGGTCATAGAAAATGCTGTCTAGGGGCCTCACTTGCATGACATCCCACCAAACCTTACTGCTACAGAAGCCATCAACAGTTTGAGAAACCTCATCAGACCTACTGTCTTAGCTTTCTCATGTGGCCCTTAAAAGCATAAGAACGTGGCAGTAATTAACAAGAAAACGAGAGGAGGTAGATAGGAGAATCAAGAAACTCATCCCACAGATAAAAGTCTAGAACACAGATCCTCCAAGCAGAAGGCCCTACAAACAGCTGACAAGTCAACTGCTGCCACTAGATCTGGGAAGTGGAGAGTGGCAGAGGGCTACAAATGGGTCGTGACAGGAACTGACAATCTGAATTGGCTTCGTTTACCCAGGAATCTATGAAATGTTAAAACAAAGAACCAGAAGAGAAGATGCTATATGGATTCAACCATGAGTCACTTTACTTTAAACCAAAGGATCCCTACAGCTAGGCATTACTCTGAGATGTGTGACAGAGTATGTAGCTGCAACTGAAACAATCACTAATTGTATAAAGTCAAGGAAGATACTGTGTGAAGGGCTAGCCTTCCAGCCTTCTCCATGAGTTTCAGCAAGGAGAGGGAGTGTCTGCATTAGACATAGTCTTGTTTTCCTGCTGGCCCTGGGGAGGTGGGTGGAGTGGAAATGGGAAAGGATGTACTTGTGACTATACAATGCTCATAGAAGGAAGGATGCTCCTGTGACTATACAATGCTCATAGCAGGAAGGATGCTCTTGTGACTATACAATGCTCATAGCAGAAAGGATGCTCTCATGACTATACAATGCTCATAGCAGGAAGGAAGCTCCTGTGACTATACAATGCTCATAGCAGGAAGGATGCTCCTGTGACTATACAATGCTCATAGCAGGAAGGATGCTCCTGTGACTACACAATGCTCATAGCAGGAAGGATGCTCCTGTGACTACACAATGCTCATAGCAGGAAGGATGCTCTCATGACTATACAATGCTCATAGTGGGAAGGATGCTCCTGTGACTATACAATGTTCATAGCAGAAAGGATGCTCTTGTGACTATACAATGCTCATAGTGGGAAGGATGCTCCTGTGACTATACAATGCTCATAGCGGGAAGGATGCTCTTGTGACTATACAATGCTCATAGCGGGAAGGATGCTCCTGTGACTATACAATGCTCATAGCAGGAAGGATGCTCCTGTGACTACACTTTTATCCTTTCCACTTTTCTTTATTTTTCTTCTATCCTAGTTAGCTTTAACTGTCAACTTGACCCAACCTAGAGTCATCTGAGCAGAGAACTTCAAATGAAGAGTTGCTTCAATCAGACTGTAGGCATCTCTGTGGGGGATTGTCTTGTTAGGTGTTGTAGGAGGGCCCAACCTGCTGTGGATGATACCATCAATAGGCAGGTGGTCCTGAATTTTACAGGTCAGCTAGCAAGCAGTATCCTTCATGGTTCCTGTTGTACTTCATTAGTTATGATGTGAGTTTCTTGGTAAAGAGTAGTACTGTGTGGACTAGCAGTCAGGTCTGTCTGGAATCCCTACCCTATTTCCCTCAGAGGTAGACTGTGACCTGGGATTGTGTCTTAGTTAGGGTTTCTATTGATGTGAAGAGACATCATGACTATGGCAACTCTTCCCCAAAAAAAAGCATTTAATTGGGGGTGGGGGATTGCAATTTCAGAGATTTAGTCCATTATCTTCATAGCAGGACATGGCAGCATGCAGGTAGACATGGTGCTGGAGGAGCTGAGAGTTCTACATCTTGATCTTCAGGCAACAGGAAACAACTGTGTGCCACACTGAACTTAGCTTGAGCATAGGAGACCTCAAAGCCCACCCTTCACAGTGACATACTTCCTCCAACAAGGCCACACCTACTTTGACAAGGCCACACCTACTTCAACAAAACCACACCTCCTAACAATGCCACTCCCTTTGGGGACCATTTTCTTTCGAACCACCACAGACTATAAGACAAATAAACCCTTTATTCCTCAAAGATGCATTTAGTCAGTGGGTTTTATGATCATGGCAACAGAAATGAAAGTAAAACACTACCAGACGCAGTGGTCAGGACCAGTACTGCAGCCCCAAGTATGGGAAGCAGAGTTGCTTCCTAAGAAATCAAGCCTTTAAACCTTTGCATCTAAATCCCTTAGTATCTGAAGAGTGTGTGTATGTGTCTTAGTCTGCTCTCTGCTGCTATAACAAAATACTGCAGAATGGGTGAATTACAAAGCAATTTCTTTCTCATGACTTTGGAGGATGAGGAGCCCACTATCAAGGTGCTGGGATCTGGTGAGGTCCTTCTCTTTGCATCCTAACTGGGTGGAGGGCATGACACAGTAAGAAAACAAGCAGAGTGGGTGGGAGCAAGGGATCACACGTCTGTGTTGTGAGAGAAAACTTTTCTAACAACTCCACTGTCTTGTTAAGGTACCAGTGTGTTTGTGAGGGTGGGGTTCTCATGTTCTATATACTCCTTAAAGGTCCTACCTCCTAATACCTTCACTGTGGCAATTACATTTCAACACGAGATTTGAAAAGAACATTCAAGCCATGGCACTCCATAAGTTAACCAGTACTGTGTTGTTTATTGATAGAAATAGCTCTATAATTCTATACTTAATGTAATCTTACACTGTATGGAGTGGACTGAGGGAGAAGTACTTGCAAGACATCACTTATAATCTAGATCAGCAACAATGGCCATGTCCTTTCCAGAGATGGGAAAATGGATGATATAGAGAGGCAGGACCGGTACCTAAGGATACAGAAATGAATCAGTAGATTAAATAGAGAATGCCAGGATTTTATTAATGCTTAAAAGGAGGCTTAGAGGAGAACATGATAGTGTCTTATTTCAGTTATACCTGATGACTGAAGGGGTGATGCCATGTGTTGCTGGGACCTCTCCTGATTTTGGAAGCTTACAAGATCTAGCTGATGCTTGTAAACCTGAGGGAACCTATCTGAGAGGTATGTTGGTCATTAAAATGATGACGGTCTATACTAAGAGATTAGATGGGGCTTGGGTAATACACCAGTATCTTCTTTAGTTACATTTATCATATACAATTGGTGATTCACACTGGCCTGGTTGGCTAAGAGTCAAATTCAGTGTTGTCAACTTCACTGGGAAATTATAAATGTTGCTTTTGCTATGCTCAGCAGGGTTTGAATTTTTTTTTAACTACAAAAGATACAGGATCAAAGACCAGGGGTGGTCTATAATACAGTCTACCTGGGCTTTGGGGGATAAAGAAGGGGGGTAACTGGCACAGAACTTCCAAAGTCCTAGAACTGTCCTGTTTGATAGGGTGTCTGTTATAATAAATGGGGGTGATTTGGGGGAAAGGAACCTAGACAGGGTGCGGTTGCCAGAAGAACCAACCATGGGGAAGAAGTAGGTGGGGCATGGCTGTCCTGGCTAGTTTGTATTGTCAACTTGACACAAGTTAAAGCTGTTTGGAAAGAGGGACTCTCAATTGAGAAAACGCCTCCATAAGATCTGCCTGTTGGCAAGCCTGTAGTGCATTTTCTTAATCAGTAATTGGTATGGGAGAGCCCAAGCCACTGTGGGTGGTACAGCCCCTGGGGAGGAATTAGTTCTGGGGTGCTATAAAAAAGCAAGCTGATCAAGTCATGAGGAGCAAGCCAGTAAGCAAAACTCCTCTGTGGCCTCTGCTTCAGCTCCTGCCTCCAGGTCCCTGCCGTGTTTGAGTTCCTGACCAGACTTCCTTCAATGATGTGACATAAAAACTGAAATCAATCCTTTTTTTCCCAAGTTGCCTTTGGTCATGATGTTTTACCATAGGAATAGAAACTCTAAGACAAAAGCCAATGCATTAATTGATTATGCATATATAATCAAACTTTGATTTTAAAAACAAAATAGAAAACCCCAATGTTGTTGGTTGTTTTTTACTCTCTTTTAGCTCTTTGTTCTTTTGGGGGACCCATAAATAAATCACACATGGAGGCTTATTATTACTTTAAATGGCCTTATCTTGGCTTGTTTCTAACCAGCTTTTCTTAAATTATCTCGTCTACCTTTTCCCTCTGGGCTTTTCCCTTTTCTTCTGTATATCTTACTTTCATTCTTACACATGGCTGGCTTTGTGGCTGGTGACTGGCCCCCAGCACCCTCCTCTCCTTCTTCTTGCTCCTCCTCCTTTTTCTCCTTCTATTTATTCTCTCTGCCTGCCAGCCCCACCCATCCTTTCTCCTGCCTTGCTATTGGCTGTTCAGCTCTTTATCAGACCATCAGGTGTTTTAGACAGGCAAAGTAACACAGCTTCACAGAGTTAAACAAATGCAACATAAAATAATGCAACATGTCTTTGCATCACTAAACAAATGTTCCACAGCATAAGCAAATGTAACACATCATAAAATAATATTCTATAACATTTCCCCCTTTTTGTCTAAATAAAAATGAAAGGTTTTAACTTTAACATAGTAAAACTATACACAACAGTTATCAAATAAGAATTACATTTACAATATTGTTCACTTGTATTTAGCAAATTCAGAGAAAATACTCCACCATCATTTCATCTTACTGACTCCAAATTTTTCTACCTAATTCACTTTCTATCATAACTAAGGAAAACTGCAACTGTACCTTTCTAGTCTTCAACTCCATCAAAGGCTCCAGAAGGATACATTATTATCTGAGTAAACACAAAGTGCATTGCAAGCAACTTCCAAAACTCTAGAAATGACAGAGACATTTGACTGCCTGCACAGTCACCCAAAGTTCCTCTGCAGTGTTGGGGCATCCATCCTTAGCCTACAGGCCCAGAGTACTTGGCAGACTTTTCAATGAAGCAGGAAATTTGAAGGACTGTCCTGCCACCTTGTATTGGCGAAGTTCATCAGTTGCTTTCCTTTATGTCCTGCAAAATGTCTGGCAAACTCATCCATGAAGCAGGAATCCTGAAGGACTGTCCCACCTTGTTTTGATAAAGTTCAGCAGTCACTTTCCTGTTGGTCCTGCATGTCCATTTTATACCACATACTGTCAAGCAGTCAAGACAAAAGCAGTTTCTTGCCCAAATGGCTAATCTTGCCACAATGAAAGCAAATTTTTTGATGCCCATCATCCTTATATAAAATAAATTGGTGCTGCCAGGAGCTGTTGTGTTTCATTGTCATGAAAAGCCTATGTTAACAAAACATTTTAAATGCCATATTCTATAGGTCTTTGAAGTGTTTGAATGCCATTTAATATAAAATATACCTATTTAACCTTAAACACATTCCTAATGTGACTACAAGTTTAATTATACATTAACTACTAACCTCATTTCTTATTTATACATTGCACTTTTAAATAAACTGCATAAGTACAATACCCCAAACAAGAGTAGAAATATATATATATAGTGTAACAAAATTAACTTTAAATTGGTACCAATATACCAAAATCCATGCTAGTGTAAAATATGAGATTAATAGTTATCTTTTTATCCTATATTCCTATATTCCTCTAAATTACAACAAACATCACAACCCACCAAAGAACCAAAAGCCTCCCACACCCCTCTTGGGAATGTGGGCATTTTGTTCTCCAAACTGCTTCCTGCTATCTGTGGGTGAAGGTATCTTTAGGTTCCCTGAGAAAATTTGGGATATTGGCCCAGTCCTGGGAAGACCAGCTATAACCTTTGTTGATGTCACCTGTCAAGATTCAGGAGGTCTCCCCTGATCATCTCATTCCTGAAGGAATCCACAGCTTCTTGTCTCCTGTGGGAACAAAACTCTAAAGCATTTTTGATTTCCATTTGACAAGTATACTTTTTTACTTCTTTTTTAAAGTTAAGATAGCTCTAAAGTATCTAAACTGGTTCAATTTTGCAGTCCTGCTCACAAGCCCATGTCTGCCAGCAGTTGTTATTTGCTTATCAGCATTCAAAGAATTCAAAACCAACATAACAACACACAGGATCCAGACTCCCTGTGTATTTCCCATCTTTACATGGCTTTTTTCTTTTTACTGTCTCTTTAAAGACTTTATTTTTAAACTATTTCTTTCTATGACTGTCTATACCCATATTCTTTTTTTCTTAAGCCTACATGCAATGAAAAACACACTGGAACCTGTTCAGAGATTTTTTTTTCTATCTGGATCTCTTTTATTGCATATCTCTAATCTTTTTTGACCCTGTGAGAAAACTGTAAGCTGCTAAGCTACAGCTAGGTTCTCCAAGAGCAGCTCTATTAGCTGGTTCCACCCACTTCTCAGGTGGTAAATGCCAAGCCTAAAGCTCACAGCCCTGTCAGAGATAGCTGCATTCAACCTTCCTAACTGTAGGAAGCCTGTACCTACACTGCCAGGAGCAGCTTTTTACTTAGCTTGCCCTTCCTATTTAGTGCTGCCAGCTGAATAGCAAAGTCTCTTAAAGGAGCCATGTCCTTTTTCTTTTTTCTTGTCAGCTTTCTCAGGCCCTACATGGAAATTTGGGCCCACATTGGAACGCCAAAATGTTGTTGGCTGGTTTTCACTCTTACTCTTAGGCTCTTTGTTCTTTTAGGGGACCCACCACCCAGCTCATAAATAAGTCAACATGGAAGCTTACTATTACTTTAAATACCCGGCCTTAGCTTGACTTGTTTCTAACCAGCTTTTCTTAACTTAAATTTATCTCGTCTACCTTTTCCCTCTGGGCTTTTCCTTTTCTTACTTCTGTAATCTTACTTTCATTCTTACACATGGCTGGCTGTGTGGCTGTGTGGCTGTGTGGCTGTGTGGCTGTGTGGCTGGCCCCAGCATCCTCTTCTCCTTGTTCTCTCTCACTCTTGCTTTTTCTTCCCATATTTTTCCTTCTATTTATTCTCTCTGCAAGCCAGCCCTGCCTATCCTTTCTCCTGCCTTGCTATTGGCCATTCAGCTCTTTATTAGACCAATCAGGTGTTTTAGACAGGCACAATAACACAGCTTTTAACACAGAGTTAAAAGAATGCAACACATCTTTGCATCATTAAATAAATGTTCCACAGCACAAACAAATGTAATACATCTTAAAATAATATTCTACAACACCCCAAGACATCAAGACCTAGGGAAGAAGCTTCCTGTTGAACACATTTATGAGAGGGGAAGATGGCCAGTCTCCTGACTTCAGTAAGGTCAAGATGTGGGAGTTCTGTTGTGACCTTCCTCTTCCCCAGGCCTTGCTCCATGTGCCTCGTCTACATGCCTGTTTACACTTCCATTTACCCTCCTAAATAAAATGTAAGTAAAGACTTCCAGCAGTTCTATAGACAACTCTATTGAATTATCAAACCTGAAATGAAGGGGTTTTATGGGAGCCCCAGATGTACAGCCATATCAGACACAAGTGCAGATAGCCTAGGGACTCCAGAACTCAAGGCAATCCAGCTGTGGTTCATGGCATTTGTGGTGTCTATTGCTAACTCTAGGCAGTCAGTGTCAAAAGTGAATTAATTGTAAAATATCAAAGAATAGAGACTTGCTTCATTATTTTTTACTTTTTTATTGTGGTAAATATAGTAAACATAAAATTTAACCTTTTGACCATTTTTTTCTTTTTAAATATTACACTGAAATTCAACAATGTAGAAAACATGTATAACATATAAGTAAATGCCTTAGATGTCATGAACTGAACACACACTCCTGTATCCAAATTCTGGACCAAGAATTGAACAGTCCAACATTTCATAAAAGGAAAGAAGCATATTGAGAAGGAGCATTTCTATGAAAGAACCCTACATGAGAATTATAATGGAGGGGAAGGCAATGTTTTCCAGTGAGTGTGCATGAGGTCTGTAATGTACCAAAAACAGGTTCAAGGACACTCTAGAGTGATGTTTGGGTCACTATTAAAAAGCTTTGGTGGATGGTAATTTGGGATATACTAAATCAAGGCCAGTCAAACAGGTTTACCCACTGAGACAAGCTTTGAAAATTCAGATTCTAGGTCTTATGCCTAAACATTCTTAAGTTAGAAGAAGAATGAAGAAAAGGGAGTTTGCCTACTTCCTTTTCAATGTGGTAAATAATAATAATAATAATAATAATAATAATAATAATAACAACAACATTCATCACTTTAACCCTTTATAAGAGTACAGTTGAGGTGCGTTACATCTACAATGTTATAGACCATCATCATTCTCCAATTCTAGGACTTACTCACCCCAAACAGAAACTCTGCAAGTGTTACATAATGAGACCCCAATCTTCCCTCCCCCAGGCCCTGTTCCTCTCTTCTCTTTTGTGCCTGGAGGAACTTGCATATTCTAGGTGCCTCGTGTATACACAATCTCCCAGGGCTGACTTCTGTGGTATGTTCACTGCACAGAGAGTAGGTTTCCCAAGGCACATCCATGTTGCAGCATGTGTCGTGTCGCAGTTCAATCCTCTGATGAGAGAATAACTCCACTGCATGAGAATACCACATTGCTCTATGTAATTGTCAGTGGATGGACACCTGGGTTGTTCCCAGCTTTTGTTATTTGAACAACACTATCAACTTTGGTGTACAAGTGTCTGCATTATAACATTTCCCCAAACCCACTCTCACGTATTTTTGTTTTATAAACTATGGGAGATACTTCACAATTTACAGATCAAATGAAAATTAACAATAACATACACTATAAGTAACTCAAGGCTTTATTAGATATTAATACTACTATAAGCATTAATAGCTATTCATACTAAAGAACCAGGAATAAAGAAATAAAAAAACTGGAATGTAATCAACATTACTCGGGCATAGATAAGCATATAGAAATATTTCGTTAATTGTTAGACTAGAAAAATATAAGCGATGGAATTATATCAATTATTTTGTGCTTAATCTTCCTGAATGTACTTTTGGTATTAAGTACATGGAAAGTGCATACAATTATTTAAAGATAATGCCTTTTTCTTTTGACAGTGCTAGGAATCAAACCCAAAGCCTCATGCATGCTAGGCAAGTACTCCACCATTCAGAGACAACACTAGCCTTAAAATTATGCCTTTTTAAAAAGCAAACAAAACATGCATATCTTTGGTTACTCTGAACTAGTTTAGCGGTCAGCATGGCATTCAGTGCTTTAAGCCCACGTTCTTGACAGACTGGCTGCTGGATGATCGGTCACGTTCTTTAGTAATTTCCATCTCGATTTTGGCTTTGATTTTCTCCCAGTCTATTTGGAGCTACAACAGAAGGGAAAAGAGAGTCGTGCTTATAGCCTATGTTTCATTTAATCCAAAGTAACCAAGAACAAACAAAACAGAGCATATGACTTCAAAAATGGAGAGAGAGCTACCTTTAAGATCAAGAGAGCAATTACAGAGCATAAGGAAGCCTCCTACTGTGATTGAGAAGACCACAGTTCTGTGCAGCTCTTTACAAAGCACACAGAGGCAGTCCATAGAACCTCAGGATCCTGCACAAGAGCTTAGAAACAACGGAAAGAAGCCACTCTGCTCTGCTCTGCTCCCAACAAAAGCAAACAGGGCAGGGCAGCAACTAGGGTGTGCTTGCATCAGCTCTGCTCTGGCCATCTCATAAGCTGAGTTTCCCAGTAGAAGCCCAGCCGCAAGGAAAGATAAGGGAATGCTGTTTCACAAATGGCTCCATTGCAACCACTCCTAACGTGACAGAGGGATGTGGTAGTCACATCAGAGGAAGCAGAGGACAGGCAAGACTGGGAGTAAGAAAAGACTTAGATCTGTTTGCTTTTGTTTCATCTATGACAAGGGCAAGCCTACCCTAGCCTAGACCTATCCCTTTCTAAGTTTCTTAGACTTGATACTGGGGAAGGATTCCTCTGCCCCTGAGTCCTACAAGCAATTTCTTTAGAAATATTTATTTCTTTAGGAATATTTGTTTATTTAGGAACCTACCGTTAAACAAATTTGGAGATCACTTATTTAGGAATGTGTGTCCTCTGAGGCAAGACATTGGAAAATCTGGGTCCTAGAGTAAGTTGAAACTATGAAATAGACCCAAAGCTCTAAAACTTGGTCAGAAATAAGAGGCTAATCCATCCACATAGGGGTAAACAGACCAAAGCAGTGCCTGCTACCTGAGCAGATTCATCTGAAGAAACAGGGAGATTAGCTTCATCTTAACAGAACGGCACACCTATTTTGTGGTAGTGGTTGAATGAATCACTTGGTTCTTTTTTATTCCAATAAGCTATGTCTAAATTTCCAATAAGTAATTTGTTGATGTTTTGATGACCTTAAAAATAATTGTCCATATGTATCTATAATATATAAGGTAAACTGGTTAATAATTAATAGAATTTCTTTTAGCCTAGAAGATAACTGTCTGGACTAAGAATCCAATGACAGCCTGCTGAAAAGCAGGGCAGATATTAGATTATTGAAGACTGACTTTCAACCAGGCCACAGCTGAATTTTTAAATGGCGATGCGCACATTCCACATTTTAATAACAAAACAGTTATTAAAAGGGAAGAGAAACTTTGCTGACAGCCTTGGCTTCCTTGCAGCCTTAAACTGACTTACATTTGTTTCTCTAGTCAGTCAGGACACAACGACACCCGCCACCTGTGGCAGCAGCGGTCATCTGTCCACTGACCTGAGGACAGCATTAGTCACTTGTTGAAATGAAAATGAGTGCATCCACGGGCCATCTCCTGCAGACGCTGGCTGCCTCATTTCACTTGGCATTTACCCAGTTTTAGGAGCATGTTCTACAGATAATTTGGTCCTAAATAAGAATACTCTTAACAGTATGTTTTAGGTAAAGGTGCTTGTTCTCTGACAGTTTCAAGTGACTTCTACATCAAAAGCCATACTTTCTACTCTAGGGCAAGCCAAACTATTTGGAATTTCTTGTTTTGATCCTTAGTCAATTCTTGTCACATACAAGCACTTAAAAATCCATATCTAATGGCTCTGTCCAGTACCCAGCTTGCCTACTCTTAGTCAAGATCAGCTGCCTACTTGAACAGAGAATAAGATGGCAATCAGGCATGAATTCATGGGTCTCCATCCTCATAAACTTACCTGCACTGGCCATCACCCCATCTGCTTTCCTTCTGCCTCGGGCTAAGCTTTGCACAGGGTCTCTGAGTCCACTGCTCTTGAGTCCTCTAGGATACTGCCTTCGGGAATCACATACTCAAGCCTTTTGTGGCTTCCTGCCTCTCAATTCTGTCTCAGAGAGTGCCCACCTCATTCTTCTCACTCAGGGTACTGTAATATGACTGTGCATCAGCCACTCTTCAGAAAGGTTTGTTTAATGTAGAGCTGGGGATCAGGCCCAGTCAATATTGCACATAGGCTAGGCAAGGGCTCCATCACTGAACTCCATCCTTGGGCCTAGGGACTTCACTAAAACCACTATCCGCTGTTTTCAGTTCTTATCCTATATGCCTTCTCATTCAGCAAATATTAACACTTGTTTATGTTAAGCCTTGTCCTAAGTACAGGGTTCAATAATGAATGAAAACATTTAAAAAAAAAAACTATCTTCAGAGATAATAAAGACAGGTCATGGTGAAAGAGACAGATAATAAACGAATTTTTTAAATGTGCATGAAAGTAGAGAAGGAGACAGTGAGTGCCAGGTGCAAAGTGGGAAACACGGCCATCTAATCACGTGATGAATTTCTAGGTGGTTTTCAAATGTTGTGATCAGAGAAGCGGATGGCCCTGAAAACTGACACCAAGGACGAAGGGACGACTTAGTAACAGAGGAAGGGAGGAAAAGGGAGAAAGGAGCATTCTTGGGACCTGGTTTACGGGCACCATTGCCATATCCATCACAGTGCACCCCACCTCTTCTAGTTTCTGCTCCTCCGAATGCCCCTGAGACAGTGTCAGAGAGTGTGACTTCCCTCAGCTCTCCGAAATTCACAGTGGTACTGACTCCAGTAGCAAAGGGCAGAGACACAGGCCAGTTTATCAGTGCATGCAGTGACGTGGCTCAGGGGGACGTCAGTGAAAGGTGACACAAAAGCAGTGGCTTAAAACTCTGGCTAACCCCAAGGGAGGCTTTACCCTCTCTGAGGAATGGATGGGGGTGGGATGGGGGGAGGTGGGGAGGAGGAGTGGGAGAAGGGGAGGGAGGGGAACCGGGATTGGTATATAAAATGAAAAAAACTTTAAAAAGAAAAAGAAAACTCTGGCTAATATGACAGCTTCATAAATAACAAGAGGCTGTAAAGAAATGACAAGATAAGAATAGCGGCTTTTAGAGTCCAGAGACAGGACGCCAAGAAAAAGCAACAGTGTGGGAGCAAACCAAGGGAGTGAGGATGGAGTCCTCGTTCTGGTGCCCTCTCTAACCTGACCACATACCGTCTCCAAGAGGCTGGAGAGGTGGTCCAGCAGTCAACACAACTTTCTGCGCTGGCAAGGACTGGAGTGCAGTTCCCAGCACCCACATCATGTGATCGCTGTCACCCACAACTGTAGCTACAGGGGTCCCAATGCCCCTTCTGGGCTGCACAAGCGCGCGCACACACACACACACACACACACACACACACACACACACACCATGATGATGATAATGACAGTAATTCTTTTAAAACAAGAACTGTCTTCAGTGAAGCAGAATTTCTGTCCTATGTTCTGGTGTAATGGGCAGAGAACAGAACTCTTCCTCTGCTGGCAACTTCTCATGCTGCCAACGGCATAGCTATGAAGTTCTTAGTTCTGGAATAGTAGATATGGCTATAATTTTGGCAAAATAGATAAATATGGATGATAGATTATGATAGATCCAAATGATACCGGGCAATCAGCAAGTAGATGTCAGCCACATAAGCTATTTTCCTAGGGTTAATTTTTATACCACTACTCAGAAATTTCTAAGTAACATTTTCTTCTTTTAAAAATACTGTTTTAGCCTGTACTAAATCCATCAGGTTTAAATGAATCCCCAGGGGAGTCTTGGCCCTGGAGGACATGGAATGGAGGGGAGGGGATGGGGGTAAAATGGGGGTGGGGAAGGGAGGGGGAAGGACAGGAGAACCCATGGCTGATGTGTAAAATTAAAACACAAATATAATTTTAAAAAAAAGCTTTAAAAAAATACTGTTTTGTGATTTTGTTGTTGTAGTTGTTAACTTTCACTTGGCATCCATGAGGAAGAAAAGCAAAAGACTATATATAACACCAGAGAGAATCAAGCTACCCTGTTGCATTGTTTGAGGAAAGAAACACTGAGAAAGCTCTGTTCCTCTGGCTGAGCTATGACTTACACCTGAGGTATTATACTTTAGCAACTGCTAAATATTACATAGACCAAGAAAAAGAAAATAAGGATACTAAGCTTCTGCTATTTAAAATGTAATTTGAGCTGGAGATGGCTCAGGAGCACCGGACACTCTTACGGAAGATGTAAGTTTGGTTCCTGGCACCAACTGTCTGTAATGCTGGCTCCAGGGGATCTGACGCCCTCTTCTGTCCTCTGCAGGCACTGCACTCATGAACACAAATTCACATACAGATACATACAGACACATAATTTAAAATAAAAATATTTTACAAATAAACTAACTTCACTGAAGGAAGGGCTGGATTTTGTGTGTATGTTTTCTCAAATGGGGAAAACAAATTTAAGAGTTAGCTTTCTTCCTAGACATCTACATTATTTATCTAAAATATCAAATAACATACAACCTCAACACAAATTATCATAAAAACTGATATATATATTTTAAAAAAGCAGCTAAAGCATCTAGAAAAAACCCAAACCACCAGAACTGATGACTCATGCTTGTAATCCCAGCCTTCAGGAAGTTGAAGCAGGAGAGGTCCTCCAAGTTAGATGTTATCTTGAGCTAGACAGTGAGTTCCAGTCTAGCTTAGACTACAGAGTAAGACCCTGTTAACAAACAAGCAACAACAACCAAGATCCCAGAAAAAAAGAGGACTACAATCATATAGTCACAAAGTAAAATGACAGCATCACAAGAGAAAACATAATGCTTTTAGAAATTAGAGTATGAGTCATGAGACTTTCACCATAAGATGAATGTTTTATATAAAGCATACATACTATTATAAAACACTGTGCAATACTTACACCTTCTGCATATTGCAAATATCGTTTATTAGTTTCCTGTTTACCAAATGTCTCCAAAAATTTTTGACGATAAGCAAGGACTGTATCAACATGGGTTTTGTATTTTACAGCCAACTCCAGTGCCCTATAATGAGAAATTATACAGATTATCAATATCACTGTATCTAAGCAACAGAGTTCTGAAATTAGAGGGAGGACTAATGGCTGTTGTGCTTACCCTATAGTTTGGAAAGCCATTTTCTCATTAGCCATCTATGTATTTTCTCCAGATGAGACATGACCCTTCTTGCTGCCCAGCTACTCTTGTACAAATACAACATAGAAACGCTGTCATTTTCACCTACATGTGCTAGCACTACTTACGAGGTGTGTATTACAGACCCTACACTAGCCTACACATGTTCTGAAGGGAGATCTAGTCTTCACTTCCTCTGGTGAGTACTGCAGAGTACATGTAGGAAAAAACATTCAGTAAAACTGGAAAATCATCAAAAGAAAATACTTGACATTTTGTGAACCTATAATAAACTTATGGAATTAAAAAGTGACATTACTATGTCAAATTTAAAATCTTATACAATAAAACATTAATATTAAACCAGTATGACAAATGCTATTACTATTTGAGTCTTAGAAAATAGCATGCTAGGGTGGCAAGGTGTCTTAGCAGGTAAAGGTACTTGCCACCAAGCCTGATGACCTGAGTTTAATTCATAGGACCAATACGATGGAAAGAACCAACTTCTCCAAGTTGTCTTCTGACTTTCACCCATGCACATGTACACAAATTAACCAATCAATCAATGAATGAATTAAATTTTAAAAATTTAAAGAAAATGTTAGGAAGCCATTGAAATTTTATAATTAAATAAATGTATCTACAAAACTATGCTATTTTAAGGTAAGCCTTTATTTAATACTAGGAGAATTACTAAAACAGTGAAAACCTGCAAGGAAGTGAACATAGTCTCTCAGGCCAGGCTTCCATGGAAGTTTGACTAGGGCATGTGCATGATTCATAGGACTTGAGTCAAGAAAAGCCAAGTGGAGCATGTGTCTCTACACTGTTTACTGTCGTCTGTTTCAAAGCATGGGAAACTGTCACAAAAGTATTCAAAAGTACATCAATGATCAAGTTCTCATGCATTCTATTATGCCATGACATGACCAGGACAACTATGATTTATCTGATGCAACTATTATAGATCTGTTATTTTAGATAAAACTAAACATTAATATTTTATAACTTATGACTCTTCAGTATTAGCCAAACTAAATAATATCTTTTGAAAGACTTTTTGGAGCCAGAAAGATAGCTCAGCAGGGAAAGGTACTGGCCATGCAAATCTGGCAACCTGTGTTCCATCCCTGGTGCCAACATAAGGTGAAGAGAGAGAACCAATTCCATAAACTGGTCCTATGACCTCCATATTTATACTGTGGCATGTGAACTCCGCCCACATAACTCACTCACTCACTCTATCTATCTATCTATCTATCTATCTATCTATCTATCTATCTATCTCTGTCTCTGTCTCTGTCTCTCTCTCTCTGTCTCTCTGTCTCACACACACACACTCTAAACTTAGAAATTTAAAGTATTTTGGATAATAGTGTGTATTGACAATTGATAGGCAATTGAACGAGCTATCAAAAACAATACAAAAATGGGAATGTAACTCAGTAATACCATAAATGGGAATGCCAAAATAAAGAAACATGATTTCTTAAAAAACAGATCAAAATATCAACATATGCTATATATTACTGTGGTGGTGTAAATGAGAATGGCACCCCATGGGCTCATAGTTTTGAACGCTCAATCACCAGGGACTGGCACTATGGAAAGGTTAGGAGGTGGGGCCTTGTTGAAGTAGGTAAAGTCCTGGTGGAGGAAGTGTGTCACTGGGGTGGGCTCTGGGGTCTCAAGAGCCCAAGCCAGGCCCAGTGGCTCTCTCTTCCTGCTGCCTGTGGATCTGGATGTAGAACTTTCTGCTATTCCTCCTGCACCATGTCTGCCTGTGCGCCACCATATTCCCTGCGATGATGAAATGTACTAAACCTCTGAAACTATAAGCAAGACCTAACTCAATGCTTTCTTTTATAGGAGTGGCTGTGGTCATGGTGTCTCTTGACTGCACCAGAGCACTGGCTGTCACTGACTCCCAGAGTTCTCTCATTTTGTGCAACTTGAAGTCTTTTACAGAAAAATGAGCCAAGCAGATAGGAACTGGAGCGAAAAATAAAAGGCAACAATGAAGTAACAGAGACTCTGACAAGCAGAGGTAGTACAGATAGATGCCTTATTCCTTCTAGCGCTCCATCTCCCCAAGCCCCTGATCCTGCTGGGCTGGGTGTCAGTGGAGACTCTGGTGACTCATACTACTGGCCCCTTACAGTAAGTGACTGGCTGGGACATCTGCCTGCAAAAGAGAAAGCAGGCATGCATAGGCAGCCACTCTGTACTGGGGCTTTTCAAAAATTCTAAGGAAGTCATTTGGTATGCAAACATCAATACATTTAGTTATGCAGAAAAGACAATGTAATGTCTAATCCTGTATTCAGAGGGTAGGTCCCAAGTATTATCTACATTACTGTCATTATTATAATAATAAAACATGCATTAATTATTTGAAGAGTAATGGCTGAAAGTATTTTACATATGTGCTATTTTAAGTATTCTCTAAATGCATACACACTGAGTAAAAATGTTTCTCTACCACATTTAGGAGGGAACTTACTTCAATTATATAAGGGTTTTGGGAACAGTGTGTCTCTAGTTTTAAAATGGTTTGGCAACCAAACAAATGTGACATTAGATTCTAGGGCTGGAATAAGTCCATGTATTTTACATAGGAAGAAGTTATATAAAAAGATATGATAACTTCTAAATATGATCTTTTGCATAACTTGAACAAATCAAAAGCACTTTATATAACTGGTAGATGATTAGGAATTACTTTATTAACACTTATACATAGGATCAATGTGGTTACCTGGAGCTTTCATTTCTTCCTCTCCTAACTTCAGTTTCTCAGAGAATATTAACTCAATGTCCAAAGTAGACACCAAACAGCTAAGCTACCTACCCACAAGTCTTTAGGCTCTGCATTCTACTAGGGTGCAGGCAGTCTCCAAATTCTAATATGAAATACAGATGAACAACCAGTAAGAGCAAGTTTCTCAAGCAGAGTAACACATGAATGAATTAAAACCTATCCGCTTCCAGATGCTCTCAACAGAGGTAGACTATGTTCAGGGACCTCATAAGTAATCTACTATATGATCCAACACTTCCTTCTATCATTCAAGAATTAAGAGATCTAGCAGTGACCATCAATGATTGCTGCTATCATAAAACCACAAATGACCCAGTCATTATAGAAATACACATACCACCACCTACAGTTTTTAGTCTTCCTCTACCCATCTCCCAACTAAATTTAAACCTATAAGGCTCTAGATTCATGAATAATTTGTTGCTAATTCATGAGACAGTCACCAAAAATATGTAATCAATAATGTCAAGATGATAGGAAATTCTAAAGGTCTAGTATCTTCAATGGGAAAATTATAAGCAAACACAAAATGAAATAGGACCTGTCTACGAATGTAGCAACTAATCACAGCATATGGGTCTTTTCTGGGTCTCCATTCAAACCATAAAACACTTGTAGATAACAGAGAAATAAGAGCACTCTATATAATTGATGATCATTTTTAAGTGTGATCATGGTATATGGCTACTAAAATCTTTTAGAGATATACTTAAATACAGATAAAATGTGACAATTGTAGTCTGACTTAAAATAAATGGTAAGAGAAGGGAGGGTATAAAGACTGTACAAAAGCTGATCAGTGCTGAAGCTGACTGTTATCACACTATTTTTATGTGCTTTTCCATAACAAGGTGTTTTTCAATTTCTTCTGTTTGGTTCCTCCTGACATATTTTGCTAAATACTCTTTTTCTCCCTTGCATATACCAGGCAAGCACTCCATAAACCAAGAGCAACTTCAAAGCACAGTCTTGTGTGTGTGTGTGTGTGAGTGTGTGTGTGTGTGTGTATATGAATTTGTGTGTGTTTGTGTGTGTGCGTGTTTGTGTGTGTGCATGTGTTTGTGTATGTATTTGTGTATGTGTTTGTGTGTGTGTTTGTGTATTTATGTGTTTCTGTTTGTGTGTGTGTTTGTGTATTTCTGTGTTTCTATTTGTGTGTATGTGTGTGTGTAAGTCAGAAGGTGACAGTGGGTGTCATCCTCACTTGGTCTCCACCTTACCTTTTTAAAATGTTTTTCATAATTAATTAAACTTGTTCTTTGACATGTTCAACCATGTATAAAATGCACTCTTTGTTATTCTCAACTTCCATTCTCTCATCTCCCTCCCACCCCTGTCACCCTCCCACAAACCTCTCTCTGACATTCACGTCTTTTTGTTGTGTTTAGTGACCCACTAAGTTTAACCAGGGTCCTCTGTGTTACCTTGGTGAGAATTATTCATGACTCCCCGTGTCCCAGAATCTTTCAGTAGCCTATACTAGAACAAGAAGAGGTATGGCCACAGAACCCCTCCCCAGCCATAACTGACTGCTGACAGGGCCAGTTCTGAGCGGTAACCAGAGCTGCAGTGAGATCAAGATTGCAGTGTCTGTCATGCCCAGAAGAGCGCAGTTAGAAACAGTTCTCCCTGTCTTCCGGCTCCTACATTCTTCCTGCTCCCTCTTCTGAGATTCCCCAAGCCTTGGGGGGGGGGGGGGATGTTATAAACGTCACGTTAGGTCTGAGCACTCATCTGTCACTCTACCTTACTTTTTAAAGATAGGGTTCTAACTGAACATGGAGTTTGCCAGTTCAGCTAAACTGGCTGGCCAGCAAGCCCCAGGGATCCCTCCTCTCCACCTCCCCAGCACCATGGTTAGAGCCATGCTGCTGTACCCAGGTTTTATGTGGGTGCTTGGAATCCAAATACAGATCCTTACATGCTTGAGTGGCCAGCAGTTGTCCAAGTCTTCCTAACCCCACTGAATCCTCTTCCTAAGCAACCCTAAAACATGGCATTCAGGAAAGCTGCACTGCCCTCTACTCTTTGTAGATGTTCATCACTAATCCATGGCCTCATCCTCTCTATTGACTGACAGCTCCTTAAAGGGTTTACTCAAAGTCTGGGAGCACCCTGGAACTTTACACCTGTAAATCCTCCTCCCTTATAAAGCTTCACGACCTTGACAAAGGCAATGCACAACCATCTATAGTGGGATTGGATGCCCTCTTCTGGAATAAATGTGTACATGCAGATCGAGCACTCATACACAAAATAAATAAATGAATCTTTAAAAAAAAAAGATTTTGTACAGATTAACCACTACCTCATACTCCCCACAAAACAAATAATCCACCATGAAGTAGAGTTCAGGCCTCCACAATGCTCTACAAAAGTATGGGCTTTTCCGCTGCTAAAAGTACATGAATAAATGTATGCCCTAATTGCTTTTTCTTTTATAGACACAACACCTAAGCATTTTTTAAACCATCATTTGATAGGACACCCGCCCTGTCCTAAGAAAAATCAGAACTCTGTGTGAAATGAAAATAAGACCTTTCTGAGAAGCTCACTGAGCTTTGGTTAGCTGTCAGCCTGACACAATCTACAATCACCCCGGAGGAGTGTTAATTGCGGCGCTGTCTGCATTAGGCTGGCTGTGGCCTGTCTGTCAGGTGTCTTCGTAATTGTTAACTGAGGTAGGAAGAGTGTCTTGACTGTGTGCGGCACCCACTTACGGCTGGGCCTGAACTGTAGAAAGTGAAGAAAGCTGCCTGGGCACCAACAGGAGCCAGCAAGGAGGCTGTCTAGTCCTGCTTTGCTCTGCCTGTGCATGTAATGACAGAGCTCAGGTTTCTGTCTTCACTTCCCCGAATGAGGAACTGTAACTTGGAAATGTGGTCAAATAAACCCCTTTCTCTAAACACACACACACACACACACACACACACACACACACACACACACATCACTTTATTCCCTAAGTTGTTCTTGGAGGGCTGCTGTGAGCTTGAGGCAAGAATAGGCTATAGAGCATCTCAACTGCTCCCTACCAAATGTATCTTGTTGCTTCTATTAAGGGAAATGTGAAGAAGAAATAGCTACAGAATCTTAATCTGAGAGTTATGAATCTTACTAGTGAAGGATATGTGGGTTATTATCCGATCTATAATGGTGTCCTGCTTGTAAGATAGTCTAAGAACAATAGCGGCACAAAGCTTGTTGGAGTAACTAACCAAGAACTGAGGTGACGTAAGGGCCACTCCACAAAATGGAACCTACACCCAACACTGCTTGGGTGACCAGGCACCTAGGGTAAAACCAAATATTACTGGTCTCAAACAGGAAAAGGAAAAACCCCTAGTGATAACATAGTAATATCCTAATGATATTCTGCTATACTCACAGAGCAGTGCCTTGATTAGCCATCCTCAGAGAGGCTTAGGAACAAGCCTACAGCAGATGGGAACAAATACAGAGACCATGGCCAGACAATATGCAGGAAGTGAGATACCTTGGAACGCTTGGTCCTAAATAGATGTCTCCATCAAATCCCTCCACAGAGCTCGGGGGACCCCATGGAGGAGGAAGCAAAAAGAGTGTAGGAGCAAGAAGGGACAGAGGACACCAAGAAAACAAGACCCTCTAAATCAACATGAGCAAAGCTCACATGAACTCACCGGGACTGAAGCAGTAAGCACAGGGCTTACACCAGTCTGCACCAGGTCCTCTGCATAGATATTATGGCTTCCGGTTTAGTGTTTTATGGAATTCCCGAGTGTGAGAATGAGTGGGTCTCTGTTTCTTGTGCCTTCTCAGGCTCTGTTTATTTTTGTCCAATTCTAATAGGTTAGTTTTTGTTTTATCTTACTCTATTTTACTTTCTTATATCTTAATATTGTCTCATAGAAGCTGTTCTGTTCAAATGAGAGAAGTAAGGGGTGGCTCCAGATAGGAGAGGAGGTGGGTGGGAAGGAACTGGGAGGCAGAGGGGGAGGGAAAACTATAATTAGGATACATTATGAGAAAAGAATCTATTTTCAATAAAAGGGAAAAAAGGAAGATATGTGGATTATTTTTGATCCCAGAGAAAAACAAGTCCAGAAAAGACATTTGGACATGTACAAGTATGTTTCATAATGCAGTAATTTCTGGGTCACAGAGTCACACAATTTTGTTCACTGTGAGACACACATATCAGGGAGTGATAGGAGGCACTAAGTGGTACCACAAAGAGCAGCTGACACTTTCTCAGCAGGGTGAAGGCCGCTGCTGAGCGCTCCTTACCACAGCCTTTCTCGTCCCTCTCTGCACTTGGCCCCTCCAGCCCCCGGTTCTCCCTCTCTCTCTCTGGTTCACGGGATCCCCTGAGGTTTCTCTTTCATCTACCCGCCAGCACAGTGGAGATGGCCTCACTCTTCATGCTCCAGTGACTGCCTCTATTCTCGCTTCCACTGCTCCATCTGCTTCTGAGTCTCAGCCTGCACGTCCACTCCAACCTCAGGAGCTCACGTCTTCAACTGGTCATTACCACCCAGCTCATAATAAGTCTTCCAGATTCGACGTGGCTAACATGAGATGCACTGTCTTCCCTAGCAAGCCCACCATTAGTACCACCTCTCCAGTACTAAAATTACACATTTGGGAGGCATCTTAAGACTCTTTGCTTCTTCAGACCTCAACTTCTAGTCAATTACCAGTTCAGAGAAAACATTAATTTCCACAAATGATATTTTCCAGGCTTGAAAATGTTAAGATCCACCAGACAGAATACTCACAAATATAAAATGAACAAATCTTCTTGTAGCACTAGAAAACTATTAAATATACCAGAAACTGTAATTATCTAAGTTGCAGATAGAACACATAAAGGTCAAAAGGGTCTTAGAACTGAGGAAGGGTTCTTATTACCTTTCCCAGTTATAGAGATTAATGTTGATCTGGATTGCTTGATAAATGAGGCCAGCCTGGAGAAGTAATGTCTCAGCCTCCTGTATGTTCCCACTAAACATGAGTATGTGGGCCATTTTTGACTCTTTAGATGGAAGATCTTTTATAGCACTGATATATCGAACTTTATCAATCTGAAAAAGGAAGGGACACATATCACAAGTCAGTAATAATACAAATTAATAAATTATGTTAAGAAAAAACTCATGTGGCTGGGCAGTGGTGGCACACGCCTTTAATCCCAGCACTCAGGAGGCAGAGGCAGACGGATCTCTGTGAGTTCGAGGCCAGCCTGGGCTACAGAGCGAGATCCAGGACAGGCACCAAAACTACACAAAAAAAACAAAAATAAAAAAGAAAAACTCATGTGCACATACATAAATATGATTTCCTTACTTCACCAATTGCCGCATAGGCTATCTCCGCCGTAATCATATCTCGATTAGCAACTGCCATAGCCGCCAGGCAAGCCCACATGCTTTGCTCCTGGAGTGAAACAGAGGAGGTGTCTTAGGCTGGCGGCCAAACTACCTGTAAGCAGTGGTTTGAATTCTAAGGGTGATACAAATAAGTAATTAATTTACCAACAAAAACATTATAAAACATGACATTGAAAAAAACTAATAATAAAAATGTTATATAGAAGCCATAGTACTCTTTTAATCTCAGCACTTGGGAGGCAGAGGCAGACAGGTGTCTGTGAGTTCAAGCCCAGTCTGGCCAACACAGCAGGTTCAAGGCCAGCTGGGGCTACATAGTAAGACCTTTTCTCAAAAAAAAAAAAAAAAAAAAATTCACTGTAGGTTTCTATTTAAAAAACATTGTCGGGCTGGAGATGGCTCAGAGGTTAAGAGCACCGACTGCTCTTCTAGAGGTCCCGAGTTCAATTCCTAGCACCCACATGGTGCCTCACAACCATCTGCAATGAAATCTGGCGCCCTCTTCTATATACATAATTAATAAATAAATAAATAAATAAATGAGTAAGTAAGTAAATAAATAAATAAACAAACCATTGTCATCATACAGAGAACTTCTTTTGAACATAATTTTTTATTTCTAGTTACTAAGGATTTCTTTTCTACTTTATAACTCAAGATGATGAGCTTCCAATTTTTTGGAAGAAGTGCAAGAAACATAACCTACAGGTAATAAGAGGAATAGTGAGGTTCTCACCCAATGCCACCAATGAGCCAGTATAAAGAAAAAACATCAAAATGCCATTTCAGAAATATGTATTCTAAGGAATGTTACCTGACACTCGATAAAAAGGGCTGTGTTCAAGCATGTTTGGAAGATATTGGATACAACCAAGTTAGGAAATGTTGATCTAAAACAAAGACTTTTTTTTTTTTGCTTTGTTCTTTTGGATTTTTTTCAAGACAAGTTTTCTCTGTGTAACCCTGACTGCCCTGGAACTCACTCTGTAGACCAGGCTGGACTCACGAGTACTGGGATTAAAGGCACAGTGCTTATAAAACAAACATTTTTAACCTTAGCTATAAAAAAGAATACTTGAGGAAGCTGAGAAGTGTATAACCCAGCTTCCAGGCAGATCTCGTGAGTCGAGCCTCACTGACGGGAGAACATAGGAATCTGACTTCTGAAAGGGCCACAGAATGGTTCCATGTCCAGTGTAGAGAACTGTTCATCCAGTGACAGTTTCTTCTAAGGACAAGGCAACCTCTACTCCTCTGTACTCCACAAGCTGTTTGAGGAGGTAACAAAAGATACGGTCCTGTTCACAGTGTTATTAACCCTTAACTGTTATTATGACTCATCTTTCACAATGGAAACTGAAGCATCATGTAGACACAACATGTACAGTACCTTAACAAAGCGGCAAAGCCTTACAGCATCTTCCCATTTTGAGCTGCTCACATATTCATGGAGGATGGCAGGGTACGGTGATATGCTGATGTGTACCAGGGAGCCATCAGCTTTCCTTATAGTCACCTGATTTCCAACAAAACTCACTATATGGGGATTTTTACTATATTCACTGTTGAAAACAAACAAAGGAAAACTTAAAGCTCTATTCTGCATAATTTTTATATGTATTAAATTTGGGAAATAACTCTAACATACACAATCTTCAAAATTCACCCCCATTTAACTCCAAACAGAATATATATTCAATATAACATGTAGATAATAGATACACAAAGCAAAATATACCAACAATTTAGAGTGGCAAAAGTTATTCCATATTCGATTACTCCCCTAACAGTACCTGTTTGGATCCCTGTGGTAAGTAAGCACTGTCCCCTGTAGAGTCCGTTAGAGGTGGAGCCCCGTGAGATCTGCTCAGGGAGCAGGGCACTGCCTGGCAAGGCTCTCCCAGGACCAGTTCCTTCACTCATCCCCTTCCCCACCTTCAGTGAGCAGTCTGGCTCCTCTACTGCCCCTGCCATATACACTCAATTGCCACAGGCCTACAGGCAATGGGGCCATTTGATCATGGACTAGAACCTCTGAAACGCTGCCCAAATAACTGTTTTCTTTTCCTAAGCTGCCTGTCTCGAGTATTGTTACAGTAACAGAGCTGACTAACATAACTTTTTCCTTGAATCTTAAGATAAATTATGAAAACAAATAATTTAGCTATTGGTTTTGAAAATATTTAAAGGGAAAATGGGTAAAAAAAAAAATTAAGGTGAATTCCAAAATAATTTTCCTCATAGTAAAAACAGATGAAGTTTCAGTAAAGAGACTGACATTTTTTCATGACTTCAGCAATACTTTTTGTTGTTGTTTTTCTGAGACAAAATCTTAATGTGTAGTTCTGCTGGGCCTGAACTCACTCTGTAGCTCAGGCTGACCTAGAACTCACAGAGATCCTCCTGAAAACTAGGATCAAAGGTGTGTGCCTGCTGTGGATATCGCTCAGTGTAAATAAAGTTCTGATTGGCCAGTGGCCAGGCAGGAAGTATAGGCGGGACAAGAGAGAAGAGAATTCGAGGAAGTAGAAGGTTGGAGAGAGAGACCGCCTACTGCCACCATGAAAAGCAACATGTAAAGACACTGGTAAGCCACAAGCCATGTGGCAAAGTATAGACTAACAAAAATGGGTTAATTTAAGATAGAAAAGGTAGATAACAAGCAGCCTGCCACGGCCATACAGTTTGTAAGCAATATAAGTTTTTGTGTGCTTTCTTGGTTGGGTCTGAGCAACTGTGGGACTGGCGGGTAAGAGATTTGTCCTGACTGGGCCAGGCAGGAAAATTCTAGTTACATGTGCCACCATGTTTAGCTAATTTATAAACACTTTTAAAAATAAACTTTGTTGTGGTGCTTTTCTAGTTTTTTTTACAGTTTTGAACTTAAACACTAAAAATAAACTCAAAACAGATTTGAAAATCAAAGTAAAGCTGAGACATAAAAAAAATCTAACTTGCTGCTTTTCAAAGAGTAAGAAATTTTTCTCTTGAGAATTTAGGAATAATTTTCCTGACACATATAAGTTTTATGTTTTTAAAGGTTTTCAATAACTTTCATTTAACCTGCCTTTAACATCACCCAAAAATTCAACTGAGGAGATACATACATCCCTGGGACTCTGAGAGTCAATGAAAATCTGTATACTGAGTAACTGTCACGAAGGTTTATATTGGTGAAAAAAATCTTCAGCCTTTGGTGTAAAAAAAAATCACTAAATCACACTGAAAAGGCTCACCTGAGCTATCATTAAACAAGACCAAACGTGAAACTATACTCATGTATAAAGGATGAATAAATAGTTCAATATTTTATTTTCAATTTAAGTCCATCCCTTAAATCTTAACAAACCAACTTTAGCTGAACAATTTATTTAGTTGAGTCTGATTAAACTTTAAAAATATACCTAGAAAAAGCATGGCAATTAGAGCTTTATTTACAACACAGAATCCTGTGCAACACAACATTACCTTGCATCTCTTTCATACAATGTTTTAGGCAGAATTTCTCTGTCCACATAAATGGTATTAGGGTAATACCACACTGTGAATCGAGTATCTTGAAGTCCACAGAGGATGTTGCATGTATCACACCATGCCAACGTATGCACCATGGTTCCTTAATTGAAAAAGAACAGTCATGGCTCATGAGTGCCAACAGACATTAGACTCTATATTTAAAGTCAGCTGACAAACAAGATCTTAATTAATGTCATAAGTATATCTCTACTTTCTGCTTATAACAGTGAACAGATGCAAAAACTCAGGAAAATGAAAATACTGAAATGTTTTACCTAGAACCATTCTGTTTTTAATCAACAGGTGTTTCAATGCTGATTTAGTCACAAAACTAAAATTTGCTATTAAAACTGAGTTACTAAGTAGTGAAGAAAATGCAGACTAAAATTCATACATTTATTCAAACATTAAGGTAGTTAGTACATGATAGACAGTCTAAGAAAATTGATAATAATTAAACTTTTAAGTCTGTGTAAATTATCTTACCAAGTTTAATAATCTGTTCTTCTTTCCCAAATCGTTTCACTGAGGTGATATAGAGGTCTCTATTTTTATCAATGAAAGCAATTTTTCTGTCATTAGTAAGTCCTTTTTGATCCAGAGCAATTTCTGAGATTTCATTCTAAAATTTTAAAAAGTATGTAAGAACTGAATTCATTTTAGTGCTTGACATATGATCATTTAAATTAATTATCAGTACATTTCTGTTCTTAAAGATCAGTTAAACCAATTGTGGTGGTAACTGCCTATACTCCTAGCAATCAGGAGCCTGAGGCAGAGGATTACAAACTTGAGGTCAGCTAAAGATACAGTGCAAGATCCTGTATTGAGCATAAAAAAATGAAACAGAACAAAACAACAACAAATAAATCAATTAAATGTCAATTATATATCAAAATAATAAAATGTCCCTATTAAATTATTTTATTTCTTTTTTAAGCCCAGAGAACATAGATTTAAGGAAAAGTGAGAAATAACGCCCAAGAATGGGATGGGTTCCCAGAAAGGAATACCCTTGATACAGGAACTTTAAGTTGGTAATAGCCACTAACTCAAGAGCAGCACTGAATGTAGTTACTTTGCTGGCAACCCCAGGGAAGGGGGTTCCTAAATATCTTAAAGCAGTATCTACACTGATACTCTAACCACTGTCCTTTGCCCTGTCCTTAGCTGGCAGAGTGACAGAGCGGAGGGAAGAGACAAATTGCAGTATCACATGAGATCTACGTTAACTAAAAGGCTTCTTATAAAATTTATTCTAAGTAGATTGCCTCACACCTACATTTTAAAGATTTGTTAAGAAAACTTTAGAAGTACGGGAATATCTCGTGTTTCTAGAATATTAAAATTTACAGAGTTTGTTTTCTTTTTTCATGTCCTTTCCTGTGAACCAGAAAATGTGATGTAGACATTATACTTCCCAAATGAGACCCACAGTCACTCAGTTATTTTGGGGGGGTAGGGTGGGGTGGGGAGGAGTTGTCAGAAAAAGCTAATAACAAGCACATCCAGAACTTATAATTTAGACTTCTGACTTCAAGATCTTTGCTTTTCTACAATAGACTATTTCTGAACTATTGAATTAATCTACTCTATTAGCTAGTAAGATGAAGTTTCTTAGAACTCAAACACTTCAGGATGGGTTCACTTCAGTTCAATTAATGAGTGATTTGTATGCTGTCTACTGTGTCTGAAGACTTTGCTAGGAACTATGGATTCAACAAGCATCAAAATTATACCATCAGTTGTTGTATCTACATTTATATACATAACACCTTTTAATATATATGTACCTTTATTCAATTGGTGGACTAGTCATTCCATTTCATAATATATATCTAAAAACTAGCCCCTCTGGAACTTAACTCATATTTTAAAGAAGTCAATAATTCACAGAACATTTTTTTAAAGACAGGGTTTCTCTGTGTATCCCTGGCTATCTTAGCTCCATAGACCAGGCTGGCCTCGAACTCAGAGATCCACCTGCCTCTACCTCCAAAGCACTGGGAATAAAGGTGAGCATCACCAGTGCCCGGTTTTGTTTCATGAATATTAAATCATTCACTCAGTACTGCGGTCCTAGTATTTAAAATAGAAATCGATTATCTTTACAAGTAAAGGAGAGATATGGTGGGGGTTAAGAGTGCTTGCTGTGTGAGCAGGAGGACCCGAGTTCCAGTCCCAACACCGCCACACGTGGTACATGTTTGTAACCCCAGATCGGAGGCAGGGTGGAGGCAGAAAGGTCTCTGCAGCTCTGGCTTTTTTGGCTTGCTGGAGAAGACTCAGGGCCCAGGCTCATGAAAAGATTCTGTGTCAAAGGAATAGGTGTGGGATGATACAAGAGGATACCTGGCCACCTCTTCTGGCCTCTATGTTCAAGTACACACGCTTGAACACACATACACAAATAAATATTTTTTAAAATGAGTACTTATCATCACCACCAAGAGAAGGTAATGGTGTAGTATTAGAAATAGTTACACGGACGATTCTGGTTTCTAAGAAAGTTAAATTCAGACACAGACAGCAAAGATGTCTGGGTCCAAAGAGGCCAGGGACGCTCTTCACACAGCAGAGTGTCCCTGTTCTCTCGCCCAGCCCCTCTCTGCTTCTGTTCTAGTCCTCCTGAGCCACCCTTTGCAGTGGGACACGAAAGCAGGCTGTGTTCTTTCCGTTCCTTCCTTGCCCTACACTAACTGATGATCATCTAATAATGCACAGACTTCATTTAGGGAGGTAGAGGCAAGAGGATCAGGAGTTCAAGGTCATCCTCAATTACATAGTGAGTTTGGGTCAGCCTCAGCTACCAGAGATCCTGTAGCCCAAAACAAAATGAACATCAGAGTTGAGTTCTACTCTGAATTCTGTTCTTATTGGGGATGCTTAAGTTTTGGTTTCTTCAAATATAAAAATAAAACTGATGGAATGGATTATTGTTGCATAGAATGTAAAACTTTTTTTGTTGCTGTTGTTTATTTTGGTTTTTAATTGTTTTGTTTTTGTGAGACAGGGTCTTTCTACAGAACCTTGCTGGCCCAATACTAGCACTGCAGCCCAGGCTGGCCTTGAACTTGTGGTAGTCTTCCTGCAACAGCCTCTTGTGTGGGATCACAGGCATGCACCATGATGCCCAAGTAGAATGTAAAACTTAACATTTCGTGTGTTATATCCACATGCACTGAGTAAGTTATGAGATGTAGAAGAAATTACCTCCACACTTGTAACTATGAAATTGTACATTCTTACTCTTGGGATACGTGCCCTATTGAAAAAAGTCACCACACTAAAACAAATGCTTATCAAATATTATTAAATAATTCTCACTTTAACCTTTCTTACAGAAAAGATTATTTTGACAGCTGAAAAATTCGCTTCTTTTTATGTACTTGACTCTATTAGAAGGAATAATTCTGCTTATATAGTCTTGATTTAAAATGATGATAAATGAGCATCACATTCACTTCTGGGGGAAAGTAAGCCAACACAGCCTCTTTGGAAGCTATTAATTCTTAAAAATCACAAATGCTTAACCCCTTTGCCACAGTATTTCATGAAGTAATGTTGCAGTTATAACAGAGCATACGCCTGTGGTGGCAAAACACCGGGAGCTTTTCTCGCCTCTCTTTGGAGGGTCTCACTAGCTCAAGCTAGCCTTCAACATTCCCATGCTGGGGTGACAGATGTGAAGCACCATGCCCAACTGGACTGGAAACTTAAGACACCCAGCAACTGGGCAGATTCAATAAGTTGATACTGCCAGACGATGTTACATTATATGATGGGTGTTGAGAGAAAGAACATCACGTATCCATATGGAAGGACCTCCAAAACTGGTGCTCTGTGAAGAAAAGCAAGCTGCAGACCTACTACAGTTTACACTGTTGTGAAAGCAGAGGGAAGAAGACATACCAGTGCCATTTGTCTATGTACTGAGAATCTCTGCAAGGACATATAAGATATTAGTAACTGTGGTACTTACCTGGTAGAATCTTGACAATTAGTATGGTAGGGAGAGATTTTTTTTACAACATATTTGAATGTTTTTTTACATTTCTGATTTACAATGAATTTACATTACATAAATGTTACACAAACAATGACTAAGGAGGAAATGAAGTAACAATTCAGTAGAACTGCTAAATAATGTTAAAAGTACCCTTATGCTCTGAGATATCACTTGTTTCAAAGGGTAACTGTAATGCAATGTGCTCCTTTCTTTAAGACTAAAAACCAAAACCAATACACATTACAATTCAGGGTGCTTTGTATTTGATAGAGAATAATTTCCCTCTATAAAACAGTCATTGAACTATAGACTTAAAACCTAAAGAAAATGCTGCCTAAGGACAAGTCAGTAAGAAAACTACTACATGTTTATAAAGAAATTCTTTTTTTTTTTTTTTCTGGAGGTGAGGCCCGAACCCAGAGCCTTGCGCTTGTTAGGCTCTACCACTGAGCTCAATCCCCAGCCCCTAGGAAGATATTTGTATCTACAAAGTTTAGTAAACTAGAACATGTCATTGAACAGCAGAAAAAGCCTGGCCGACAGACTCATCACATCGTCTATTCACTTAGTGTGCTCTGAGAGTGTCCTGTGTCAGGGTTTCCCTGCGCTTAGTCTTAAACAATGGCATTTTTAGAGAAAATATAGAGGACACTCATTTTTAAATATTAAATTAGTCTGTTTTCTTCCTTATAGGATAGCTACTAATTTGAAAAGAGAATTAACTAAACAGTGGTCATTTATACTAGACACAGCAATGTTTATTACCTTATGAGAAAGAAGTTTCCCATCCCCTAAGGGCTTTCCAGTTGATGCTTCAAAGAGGAAGATTACTTGAAAAAAAGAGTAGAACATTAGTGAGTTAGAGTAGAACCATGTTGGTAAATTTCAGGGGTGCTATCATAATTCTTAGGAGAAATTTAACTTTATGACTCACAGAACCTCTAGCAGCCCAGAAAATAAGCAACACCAAATTTCTAATTATTAATGAGGTCACATTTTTTATGGAAATGGTAGAACTAAAATTTTTCCTGACATATATTGCCTAATTAAAACTGTTATTAAGGATTAATGGCCCACAGGTTTATCAGTGGCAAGTCTAAATGTGGATGTCATGTTAAATTCTGATATCTCTGATTTAGACCTCTGTAACAATCATATTGATGAAAGAAAATATGCATCAAGTAACTACCTACCATGATGCCAGGCAATATATTATGTGCTGTTTCTATTATACATTCATGTGGTAAAATAAATAATTTATCCTCAGTTCTTGGCTGGGAGCTTCAAAATCCCTTAACATTTCTAGGAAATAGGAGTTTCTTTGCTATGTTAGAACAACAGATTCTTCATGGGTACTTTCTTTACTACAAGATAAGGGTTCACAATCAGAAAAACCAAGCAACAATTAATAGGATGGAGCTTTTAGATCTCTGACTTCTGTGGATGAGAAGGGTCTAGAGATTGAGTTCAAGTGAGTGGCTGATGATTTAACCAACCACACAATGTAATAAATCCCCAAAGTTGGGCACAGGACATGGAAAGTGAAGGCAATCTCAGGAAGAGTACCCTCAATTTTGGGGGTTGTATGAATTCTCAATATTCAGGATTTGTACAAGATCTCAGTATACCAGGTTTGAGAGGAAATGGATTGCCAATAATTGAGATGCTCCGTAAGTCATTAATTTTTTACAAATTGATGGCCTTGTAAAGTTGTATGAGGCCTTCAACTCATAGCCTCAGAGTATCAGCTGGCAAGCCTCAGGGAGGTCATAAGCAACCTATATTTATTATAGACACGTACTTTGGGAGCTCAGCCAGTTCTCAGTCTGAGAATTTCCCTGAAGTCTTTAGGGGAGGCTCCAGAACTGTGCCTCCCACAGTTCTAGTGAATTCCTCAATTTTAGAATTAACTTAGAGAAACAAAGATGAGTGCTGCTGTGTTTGGATCACAACTGCCTCCCCAAAGCTCCCCAAAGCAATGCTTACAAGTTAGGTTGCCGGCCTACAACAGGGGGCGCTGGAGGCTAAGAAGCCAGGTGGTAAGGGTATGCCTCTGGAGGGAAGGGTGGAAGCCCAGCCCTCTCTGCTTTCTCAGCTTCCAGACACCAGGAGGTGAATGGCTTTGCTCTACCATGTGTTCCCTCCCACAATGTTCTGACTGGCCACAACAGGCCCAAAGCAACAGGACCACATGACCATGGACTGATTGATGCCTCTGCTACTGTGAACACCAAGAAACCTTTCTATTTTGTAATTGATTATCTCAGGGATGTAACTGATTATCTCTGGAGAGAAAGCTAACACATGTCTAAGTAAGATGCAGTTTATAAAATATTTACTTTCTACTGGGTGACTATTTTAGAATTATTTAAGTAATTTTCTTTTCGAAGGTTGTTAGCAATGACTTATTTTCCTAAATGCTAGTTAGGAGAATTAGCCCCCATGATGAATGGGGAAAATACATCAAGATTAAATAATTTCTCTAGATCAAGAGTTGGTTTTAAGACAGGACATTTTCTAGGTCCAAGAGTTCTATGAAAAGAAGTTGCAATTTCTGAAAATTCCAAACCACCATATCACTTCATATCTGTTAAAACAGGTATCATAAAAGCCACAACCATAAAAAGAGAAAAATGTCAGTGAAGATGTGGAAAAACTGGAAATTAGAATATCTGCACGCTGCTTGCTGTTAGTAGTAGTGCAGAATGGTGTTGCTGCATAGAAAAGAGCATGGAGGAATCTCAAAAAATTATAAATAGATCTCCAAGTGAGCTAGGAATTAATCCCACTTGTGGGAAGCACACTGGTTTCAGCATCTCAAGGAAACATCAGCATTCTCATAGTCATTACATCATTACTCACACAATGTGGAATCAGTCTGAGGAGTAGATAAAGAAAATGTGGTGTATGTGACTCACAGCATGACAAATGGGGGAAGGAGGGAGGGAGGGAGGGAGAGAACATTTAGCCTTAAGAAAAGAATGAAAGACAGAAAAGAAAGCCCTGCACATCTGGAAGACAGACTAGGTGAAATAAGGTGGTCACCAAAGGACAAGTATTGCATAATTCTACCAATGTGAAGTGACCGAAATAATGACTCATAGAAGCAGATAGCAGGACAGTGGTTGCCAGAAGCAGGGGGAAAGAAATGGATGTAAAGTTTCAGGAATGCAAGATGAGTGAGGTCCAAAGCTCTTCAGTGTAACACAGTGCCTATGGGGAACCAGTTACCAATTGGAGAGCAGAGGTTTCATGGTAAGTGTTACCACAAATAGAAACAGTGCCTAGCATGGGTGAGACTGCGTCTTGCCTATCTCTCTGTCAGGACTTCTGGCAGATCCTCTAACATGTCAATCATTCCCACCCCAGAGTCTTTCTACTTGTCTGCTCTATCACAGTGCCCCACACGGCCACGCCTTCAGAGCGTGTGTCATTAGCCAACATTGGCTTTATATTTGTTTACTGACTTGTTCTTATTTACTGCATTGTCTTACCTTGATCACCAAAATGTTCTATTTTGTACTTGTATTTTGAACTTCTAGAAAAGTACTTGGTCAAAAATATCAATAAAAGTACTGCACTCAATAATATCTGCTTAATAATTTCATCTGTGGAATAGTGATGCCTTAATAAAATAGTTTCATGTACCATGGCATTACAAAACACTGACATATTTATTTTTATACATACTAATATGGGCTAGATTTTTACATGTAAGATTAAAACTATTCATACCTTCCTTTCACTTCATTAACTTAAAATATTAGTTGAAAAATACATAAACAAAATAAGTGGCATAATGAATAACATTTACCATATTTCTAAACAAACAGAAAGGGAGTATTAAACAGGTTTAAAAACTTGAGAATTAATACATATTTTGGAACCATAATCTTGAAAAAAGATTCTCTGATGAATGCCTAAAGATTTATTTACCACTGCTCTTAGATATTGAAACAACATATATTTGTTCTGTTAGTATAACAATTTTAGTTCTTATTTAATTCATGTTTAGAACAAATCATGGAATTCTTTATTTTTCCATATAATGCTAGCTTATGAGATGAAGAGGGCTGGAGAGATGGCTCAGCAGTTAAGAGCACTTATTGCTCTTCCAGAGAACCCGGGTTCAATTCCCAGCGCCCACATGGCAGCTCACAACTGTCTATAACTCCAAATTCTGACACCCTCACACAGACATACATACAGGCAAAATACCAATGTACATTAAAAGAGAAAGAGAGAAAGAGAGAGACAGAGATTTGAAGAAATGAAAGTTCATGAAAATTTCACAGCATTAAAACTGCATGAAAATCTGACATGAAAATCTGACACTGCAGACTTACCTTTCTCATCAGCCTTGTCTTTTATTGCTATAGTGTCATTACTCAGGGACATGGTCTGTGCATTCAGAATATCTGTTCTCATTCCAGGGAACTTTGGAGAAGAAATGAAGCGCCCTTCATAAGAATGCAAATAGATACCACCACCATCTACCAGAAGAAAATGTCTAAAAAAAGAAACAAAAGGCTTTTTTTAAAAATAGGAAGATACTATACTTCTTTCTATATTAAAGAAGAATTTATCCTTTGGGGAGAAAAATCTAAATCCTTCAATTATAATAAGTATATAGATGAAGACTGAAATATTTAAAAAATTGAAAGGATTTCTTTCGATTTGCTTTCTGGGATTGTTGTTTTGTTTCTTAATTAGAGGTAGAGAAGAAAATGAAAGTGTCCAAAGTCACAAGTCTAGCTACTAAAATTTTGATTTCATTTATATTATTCCCTCAACTTATTTCTTTTCCTGGGAAGGAAACCCCATGCAAAGACAATTAGAAAATCCTCTGGTTTTCCAGTCATGTATGTTAATGTAAGACACTATTTGCTCCACGAAACAGTAAGGATATGAATTTCATAATCACTGATTATGTAAAAGATAAAAACCAAGTGCTGGTCAGGGTCAAAACCAAAAATGACACAAAAAATAATTTCAGTGCCAGCATTTATGAAGTGAGAAGCTTCTGATTTTAAAATTATGTATTAATCATCAGTCTGTATTCATATCTAAACACTATACAGTTTTGCAACAGGCATTCAGTTCATTCATATGGTACAGCTATCTTCAATGCCCTAGGGTCCTTGTAGTTAATTTTTTCTTAAACATTTGATGGCCAATACAGTTTGAAAATTCACATACTATAAACAATAAAGAAGAAAACAAAGACCTCTATGTACAAAAATCGATCTCTATCTGATAAAGATAATAACTGCAAACAAGGTATGAATATATCAACATTTTTAACTATTTTTTTTTCAGCATTGGGGGTTGAACCCAGGCTCTCCATATATGAGACAAGTGCTCTACCACTGAGCCATTCCCAAAGCTATTAACTCATCCTGTGTCTGTGTGTGTACACAGATCACCATATGTGAAGGCCAGAAGACAATCTCAGGTGTAAGTCCTTGCTTTCTACCTTGTTTAAGAAGGGAATTCTTAGTCCTGTACAGCTGCATACACCAGGCTAGCTGACCCACACACCTATGGAGGTTCTCTTAGCTCCACCTCCAATGTCACCAAAGGAAGGCTGGAATTTCAGATGTGCACTACCACACTCAGTTTACTTGGGGTCTGAACTCTCATTTGTGTAGAAAGCATTTTGTCCACAGAGGCATCTCTCCAACTCCTAACTCCTTTTGAATAAACATTTTGTTTCAAATTATTCACTGTTGTTCTTTGTGGGGAGCAGAGGTTGTGAGACAGGGTCTATGTAGCCCTGGCTGTGAACTTTTTGTGTGGATCAGAGATCTACAAGATCAAATTCAGAGATCCATGTGCCTTTGCCTCCCAAACGCTGGGATTAAAGGCATGTACACATCTGGCTATTATTCAGTTTTAAATGGTATCTATAACGTACATTCATTTCTGTCTACTTATTTTAAAATATACTTTCTGGAAGTATAACTACAGGATCAAAATATATATAATATAAAATTATATATATATAATCAAACTGTCTTTTCTTTTCAAAGATTTATTTATTTACCAAGTATATAGTATGCCTGTACACCAGAACTCATTACAGATGGTTGTGAGCCATCACGTGGGTGCTGGGAATTGAACTCAGGACCTCTGGAAGAGCAGCCAGTGCTCTTAACCCCTGAGCCATCTCTCCAGCCCTCAAACTGTCTTAAGAAAGGTTACATGGACATATGTACACTACAACTATATCTGTATTCTTGTTTTCTTAATACTGAAAATAATACTTTTGAAATTTGATATTAAACATCCAAATGTCTAGATACAGAGTATGTGTTGATTTGGGAATTGCTAATTGCTTCAAGTTAGTGGCTAATGAATACCAAGTGTACAGACACACTCTAGTTAATACTTAAGGATGGGTATTAATTTAATTAAAATATGTGGTCCCTATGGATCAGCATATGGCCACACATTACTAAACAAAAATTTCCAATTTTAACTAAGAGAAACATCATTAATATGCTCTTTCTTTGTGTCATTGCCGAAAGCACTTGTTTCTTTTTTTGATTTTACACTGTACCAAAATCAATTCAGAATAGTCCGAATACCTCAGCGTGAGACCTGTCACTTTGAAACTGCTATACAAAACATAGGAAAATTACATTAAGATATGGTCATAGACCAAACCCTCTGAAAAGGCCTCTGATGACCCAGAGAGTAATAGTGAGAATTGACAAACCAGTGCTGTGGAGGGGGGATGGCTGTTGGTAAAGTGCTCTTCCCGTAGGCATGAGGACCCGAGTTCAAATACTCAGCACAGAAAATGCTGGGCACAGCAGTGTGCTCCAGTAATCCCAGCACTGGGGAGGTAAAGACAGGGGAATCCCTGGGTGCGGCCAGGCAACCTAGTCAAATTAGTACACCCCAGGTTCAGTGAGAGACTCTATTTCAATATGGTCCAGGAAAGTCCAGGAGGCCTCAGTCCTACACAAACAAGTACAGGCAACTGAGGAAGGCTGAGAGTGGGAGACATGGTCTTCCTCAGGGAGGAGCACACCAACTGGTTATGCAACACCAAGTGGTCAGCCCTGCAAACACACATACAGATAGCAAGATGTATTTAGAAATGTGTGTGTGTGTGCGCGTGAGCGTGTGTGTGTGCGTGCACACGCACTTGTAGCACAGCACTATGTGTGTAATTATAATATATACATACACACGCATATACATGAAGCAACAATTAATAAAAATATCATGAATTTGAAAGAGAGCAAAGAGGAATAGATGGGAGGAGTTTGGAGGGAGGAAAGGGAATGGAGAAATGATGTCATTACATTATAATCTCAAAAATAAAAGACATAATAAAAAGTATGGCAGAGAACGTTAGATGAAGACATCAGGCATGAACAAATGTGCACATGCACCTGAATGCACCCACTCCTACCTACCTACACACACACACACACACACACACACACACACTCACATACACACATATAAAGTAGAAACAACTGAAGGAAGACCCCAATGGCAATCTCTAGCCTACACATGTGCATGTATACATGCATGCATGCACACGTGCATACACACCACACACATACATTTAAACACCACTATGATCAAAACTACAAGCATTTCCTATCATAAATAAGACATCAGCATTTAAACTTCTCATGAGGAAATACTCTTTCAATGGGTAAACATCTCTGACTACATAACAAGATCAGAGGCAGGCAGTAACTAAACTATCTTTTATATAATTATTTATACCATCAACACATACTTAAACTATGAACATATTCAATAAGCTTATAAATACTACATAAATTTATTTGGAACTGTTGGGATAAAAGACAGTTGGGGAGCAGGGCCTTTAGATAGCTGGCCTCTTACCTTCTGAACAGCAAAATGACTTGTATTTAAAAGTTACAACATTATGAAAGCATGTTTCAATTTCATTAACATGTGACAAAGCTCAATGTTGCATTTCCTTGATTACTCAGGATCATCTTTCTGAAGACCATGTTCCTCAGTAACTAAATGACAGTTTGGATCCTCCTAAGAATCTGCTGGAGCTCAGAAGACAAGACAGCCACCCCACTGTGCCTTTGACTTGCTCATCAGTCTCCTCCCTGCTTGTGACTGTAGTAGCCACTAATGCCCAGAGCATCAGGTCCTGCTCTGGTTTATTTACAAAAGGATCTGAGCTGGAAAACTTGCTAATGAGCAGTGTGAATGCTGCCTAGGTGATGGATGGGAGAAGAATAAAGTGTGTGGTTCTGGTGCAGAGGTTTTTTTCTTTCTTTCTTTCTTTTTTTTTCCAGAGCTGAGGACCGAACCCAAGGCCTTGCGCTTGCTAGGCAAGCGCTCTACCACTGAGCTAAATCCCCAAACTGCAGAGGTTTTATATATGTCTGTTTTAGGTAAATAGCAACTACATTTCACTTGACCTTGGCCAAAATGTGGAGAAGCAATTGCCTAGCTTTTCTAAGTTTGATCTCTGATTCAGTAGGGAATCATTGTACTTAATAAATTGATTGACATTTTTTATTTTTTAAAATTGTGGCTCCTGCCACTTCCTAAATATAACACCAGTAGCACAGACACTGAAAACAACAATTAATAAATGGGACCTCCTGAAACGGAGAAGCTTCTGTAAGGCAAAGGACACAGTAAATAAGACAAAATGACAGCCTACAGAATGGGAAAAGATCTTCACCAACCCCACATCTGACAGAGGGCTGATCTCCAAAATATATAAAAAACTCAAGAAACTAGACATTAAAATAACGAACAATCCAATAAAAAAAAAGGACTGTAGAGCTAAATAGAGATTCTCAAAGGAAGAATTTCAAATGGCTGAAAGACATTTAAGAAATTGCTCAGCATCTTTGGTCATCAGGGAAATGCAACTCAAAATGACTCTGAGATACCATCTCACACCTGTCAGAATGGCTAAGATCAAAAGCACTACAGACAGCTTATGTTGGAGAGGATGTGGAGCAAGGGGAACACTCTTCCTCTGTTGGTGGGAATGCAAACTGGTACAGCCTCTTTGGAAATTAGCATAGCAGTTTCTCAGAAAAATGGAAATCAATCTACCTTGAGACTCAGCTATACCACTCTTGGGCATATACTCAAGGAATGCTAAATCATACCATAGGGACACATGCTCAACTATATTCATAGCAGCATTATTTGTAGTAGCCAGGACCTGGAAACAACCTAGATGGCCCTCAACTGAAGAATGGACTAAGAAAATGTGGTATATATACACAATGAAGTACTACTCAGCAGAGAAAAACATTATCAAATTTGCAGGCAAATGGATGGAACTAAAAACATAGTCCTGAGTGAGGTAACCCAGACTCAGAAGGAAAAACATGGTTTGTACCCACTCATAAGTGGATACTAGATGTAAACGGATAATCAGACAACAACCCACAACTCCAGAGAAGCTAGCTAACAAGGAAGACCCAAAGAGGGATGCATGGATCACCCTGGGAAGAGGAAATAGATGAGTAAACTAGGATTGAGAGGTGGGCAATGGAGGGTAAAGGATAGGGGGTGAGAACATAAAGGAATGAGATGGTTGAGCTGGAACAGGGATGGAGGGAGAAAGCAATGAAAGAGATACCATGAGGGAGACATCATGGGAATAAAGAGAAACCCAGTGCTAGGGAAGTTGTCAGGAATCCCCAAATACAACCCCAGCTTGGACTACTGGAAATAGTGGAGAGGGTGCCTGAACTGAACTGGCTTACCCCAGTAATCAGATTGGTGAATACCCTAACTGTCATCACAGAGCTTTTTTTTCTCCAGTGACTGATGGAAGCAGTGTAGAGATCCACAGCCAGTCATTAGACAGAGCTCCAGGAGTCCAGTTTAAGAGAGAAGAGGGATTCTATGAGCAAGTGCATCAGGATAATGATGGGGAAACGTACAGAGACAACCAAACCAAACTAGTGGGAACTCATGAAAGTTGATCAATGGCTATGGAGCCTGCATGGGACTGGACCAGGCCCTCACATGGTGAGACAGTTGTATAGCTTGATCTTTTTTTGGAGGGGGGGATCCCCTGGTGGTAGGATCAGAATCCATCCTTGGTGCATGAGCCGGCTTTTGGCTTTTTGGAGCCCACTACCTATGATGGGACACTTCTGCAGCCTTGAGACAGGGGGAAGGGCTTGAACTTGCCTCTCTGTATGTGCCTCCCCATGGGAAGCCTTGCCTTCTTGTAGGGGGGAGTAGGGAATGGGTTGGGAGGGGTGGGTTGGGAAGGGTGGGTTGGGAAGGGGAGGCTGGGGAGTCAGGAGGAGGGAAGAAGAGGATCCTTGATTGGTATGTAAAATGAATGAAAAAATTTTCTTAATTAAAAAAAAATGTTGGGGCTGGGGATTTAGCTCAGTGGTAGAGCGCTTGCCTAGCAAGGGTAAGGACCTGGGTTCAGTCCTCAGCTCCAGAAAAAAGAAAAGAAAAAAAAATGTGTCTCCTGGATTAACAGCTAGTCCTAATTTGTTCAAGGGACTCACCCAGGTTTTCTTAGTCTTATATTTATTGAAGGACTTTGCAAAAAACACTACTTCCTAAACTTCAGCCCACAGCCTAGTAGTAGCAGCTCATGAAGTCAATGACCACTATTTAAAAACAAAAATGAGTGGAGGTATAGCTCAGTCTCAAAGCACACGCACAGCCCTGGGTTCAGTCTCCAGCACCATGGAAGGAAGGAAGAGGAGGAGGAGGAGCGGGGAAGGACAGCAGGGCAATGCTCAAGTCAGAAGTTCAGTCCTCACCTGGGGCACTCTTACATTTGATACAACTTAGGATAAACTGAATTTGAATAGAAGTGAAGAAGAAAAAACAAATGAACAGGAAATAGGGGACCAAGCTAATTCTCCTTTTCAATGTCATTCTCTCATATTGATACTCTAATGTTACTTGTACTGAGCTTTTCGTAACATTTAAGATTACGATCTAGCCAGGCGGTGGTGGGGCACGCCTTTAATCCTTGCACTCGGGAGGCAGAGGCAGGCGGATCTCTGTGAGTTCAAGGCCAGCCTGGGCTACCAAGTAAGTTCTAGGAAAGGTGCAAAGCTACACAGAGAAACCCTGTCTCTAAAAACAAAAAACAAAACAAAACAAAACAAAAGATTACTATCTAATAAATTTATATAATAAATCTAATATAATGAATGTTGATATAAAGATATGTAACTTTCAATATCTTTTTAAGAATATAAAGAAGTTCTGAGAATAAAACATTTCTTTACCACTGACCTACTTTGTTTTTAATTCTTAAACATATAACAGAAACACATTTGCAGTGGGTTCCAGCTTTGACCTGGAAGAATTACCCCCATTGAGGATTTGGTAACTGTCACACCTAAAAGGTGGGGCTGAGACAGGAGCCCTGAAGACCTGAGATCCAGATGTGCGGGCTCTCTTGGTTCCTGGACCCTGGTCGCTGGAGGTAGACCAAGCAGACTTCTCCAGAGAACACCGCTGAACTGCGCCATACCTTTCCCAGACCCTGTACCTATCCCTTCACTTGTAAGTTACCACACAAAATAAACCTCCCCTTTAACTACATGGAGTGGCCTTAATACTACAACCAATACAGACTGATCCCAAATGATGACTATATCATTTTGTGAGATTTCTAAAAAGATATATTTTGCCAGGCATGGTGCTGTACACCTTTAATCCCAGTACTCAGGAGGCGTCACTGTGAGTTTGAGGCCAGCCAGGTCTACAAAGTGAGTTCTGGGACAGCCAGGGCTGTTACACAGATATACCCTGTCTCAGGAAAAACAAAACAAAACACAACCTTAGGTATATGCATGTTTTTGCATGTATCTAAATGTATGATATGCATGCAGTTCCCATGGAGGCCATCAGAGAACACTAGATCCCCTGGAACTGGAGTTACAGATGGTTGTGAGCCACCATGTGAATGCTGGACATTGAACCCAGGACCCCTGCAAGAGCAGCCAGTGCTCTTAATCACTGAATCATCTCTCCAGCCCTTGTGAGATGTTTTAAAGAGTGCTTTACTGCTGCATGAGGTATCCGACAGTTAAAATATAAACAAATTACCTTTCTGCCTGGAGAATTAAACTAACAGTTCCTTCTTTGAGATCAAATATAAGTGGTGTATTCCAGTTCTTCGTACTAAAATATGAATAAAAAGACTTTTATTAGCATTTCAAATACTAAACACATTTTAATAAATAAGAAGTTACTCATCTTAAATGGTAAGTTTAATTTTATGAGTTATCACATATGTTTTTATTAAAGCACCTGACACATTACTCTAAGATTAATTCACTCACACGTCTGTTTCCTCAACTAAAAAGCAGAGATGCTGAGTCCCCAGCAACTAGTACATAATAGGCTTTCAATAAAAAAGTACCCACTGGAGTTATAGTTTATGAACTCAGGAATCCTAAGAACAAGCCCTTATTCTGCTGGCTAATACCTCTGTTTGGGCAGGGCATCTAACATCTCTGTTCTGAGAAACAGCAGCAGCATAGTATAGCACACTGAGGATGGGCTGGGCAGACCTGGACTAACTATCAGGCTGCACCATTCCAATCACATGACTTTAACAAGCTTAGCTTCTGCAAACTAAGAGTTATATAAGTGTCTAACAAACTGCCTGATATATATCAGTCACTGAACAAAATAATGTAATAATAGCATGATGGCACCAGGTGTGGTGGCACACACCTTTAATCCCAGCACTCAGGAAGCAGAAAGCAGGTGAATCTCTGAGTTTGAGGCTAGCCTGGTCTACACAGTGAGTTCTAAGGCAGCCAAATCCATATAGTAAAACCCTGATCCACCCCTGCCTCAACACTTAAAGAGAAAAAAACAAAAATAACATGTTGAGCATAATTATTTTTCCTATAGCTCTTCTACTGTTTTGTTGGATTAAAGCAAAATTATTTCTGCAAAGTACTCTATAAATGTAAGCTATGACCATGCTTACTCAATAAAGTGACACATAGGTGCAAAAATAATTCCTTTTAACAGGATAATATGATTCAAAGACTTGGAAAGCCAGAAAGAAAACAATCCACATGACATCAGGCCAGTGGGTTCTTTCTCCACTCTCTGTTGCCTCTCCTACTTGAGTACTCCCGATGTGACCCCGCCTCTCCTACTTCAGTACTCCCATGTGACCCCCCTCCTCTCCTACTTCAGTACTCCCGATGTGACCCCCCTCCTCTCCTACTTGAGTACTCCTGATGTGACCCCGCCTCTCCTACTTCAGTACTCCTGATGTGACCCCACCTCTCCTACTTCAGTACTCCCATGTGACCCCGCCTCTCCTACTTGAGTACTCCTGATGTGACCCCGCCTCTCCTACTTCAGTACTCCCATGTGACCCACCCCGCCTCTCCTACTTCAGTACTCCTGATGTGACCCCACCTCTCCTACTTCAGTACTCCCATGTGACCCCGCCTCTCCTACTTAAGTACTCCTGATGTGACCCCGCCTCTCCTACTTCAGTACTCCCATGTGACCATTACCTCTCCTACTTCAGTACTCCCCATGTGACCCCGCCTCTCCTACTTCAGTACTCCCGATATGACCCCACCTCTCCTACTTCAGTACTCCCCATGTGACCCCGCCTCTCCTACTTCAGTACTCCCGATATGACCCCACCTCTCCTACTTCAGTACTCCCGATATGACCCCACCTCTCCTACTTCAGTACTCCCAATATGACCCCACCTCTCCTACTTCAGTACTCCCATGTGACCCCGCCTCTTACTTCAGTACTCCCGATGTGACCATTACCACTCCTACTTCAGTACTCCCAATATGATCCCACCTCTCCTACTTCAGTACTCCCAATATGACCCCACCTCTCCTACTTCAGTACTCCCCATGTGACCCCACCTCTCCTACTTCAGTACTCCCCATGTGACCCCGCCTCTCCTACTTCAGTACTCCCGATATGACCCCACCTCTCCTACTTCAGTACTCCCATGTGACCCCACCTCTCCTACTTCAGTACTCCCGATGTGACCCCTCCTCTCCTACTTCAGTACTCCTGATGTGACCATTACCTCTCCTACTTCAGTACTCCCGATGTGACCCCGCCTCTCTTACTTCATTACTCCCGATGTGACCCCACCTCTCCTACTTCAGTACTCCCGATGTGACCCCTCCTCTCCTACTTTAGTACTCCTGATGTGACCCCGCCTCTCCTACTTCAGTACTCCCGATGTGATCCCGCCTCTCCTACTTCAGCACTACCAACCACTACCAAGCTGCAGATTTTGATTAGTTGCAGATTTATACATACTGAGTGGGAACTGGAGCAGCTATCAATTAAATTGAATATCATTTCATTATGAATTACTGGGCCTTAGGATATCAATGCAACACCATACTTAATTATACTTCATTTCTTCACTCAAAATAAGCACCCACCGCATGTTGAGCTAAGCACTGGACAAACAGTAGTAAACAAGACACACAGTCTATCTCTATCCCCGATATTTATCAAATGATTAAATTATAAATACATCACAGTATAAATGCAAGCACAATTTTTTAAAGTTCTTAACATAGACTCTTGAGGGTATGAGTGGTCACTTGAGTTTTCTGGATAGTTTAGTTGGTAGCATGCAAAAGCTGATTTGTAGTAGTTAAATTTTTAAGGGTTTTCAAAGTTGATTATTGAATACATCCATTGCCTAAAATAAAATTATATAAAATATAATTATATAAAATAGACAAATTATGTTCAAAACAAAGGTAACAAATGCTCAGGACTGATCACTTCAGCTTCATTTTTCCCAGTTGATTATACATACTGCCAGTTCTTTACATCTGTCCAAACTGTGTAGTGGCAATAGTATACACTGACTGTCATTCTGTATCTCCTCTCCACTTGCAGCACAATCACACTGGTGGCTTAAAATCAGTCACTGTATACTTTTTTTACATCATCATAATCACAACCTACAAATGAGGTCTGTTTCCAGAAGCTATTCATCCAGTGCTTATGAGCACACACTGATACCAAATGTGTTCCAAATTTTCAGCCAAGTTCTTACATTCTTTGCCTTCTAAGAAGGAGGACACTGAAAGTATTTTTTCTTCACTCTTTCTGGACAACTCTGTGTCCTCAGTGCACGTTTATGGTTACTATGACTCCATGTCCTTACTGAATTCTTTCAGCCTGCTAGCCATCCTGTTACAGTGATCTGCTGGCTTCTCTCCTGGCTGTCCCTGGGCTTTGAGTTAAAATTATACCAAAGTCTATAGAACTGTAAGTAAATACTGTATTACATGAGATACTTCCAGTTTTAAAAGTGAGTATTTATCTCTGAAGCACAAACTTCATTAGATCTATTTTCATTGGTTATAGCTCAGAGTTTTACCTCATTTCCTGTTCTAAAATATGGTGCTAATCAGTAAAGTTTTGAGAAAGTTAAGGTTAAACCAAACCGTATTGATACGAAAACTTAAAAATAAATCCCTCATCCTGACAAAAACTCTGGATTTTTAGGAAATGCAAGATGCTTACGAGAACACGTAGCACTGGAGGGATGTGGAGACGACTAAGTGTGCATGGTTCAGAGACGCTTTGATGACCCTGTCCCGGAACTCCAGTAAGTCCACAGCGTCATTGAGAACATTACGAACCTAAGCAAAATGGGGGGGGGGGGGGGAGAAGCTAGTAAGAGTTCAATATGCATGAAAAAGTCAGTGTACTCTTAATTAGCTAAGTATATAAAAAAGATTCATCTAGGCATAAACTGATATACTTTGGTATAAAAGTCAACTAAGAAAGTACAGATACAAAAAAATTCTGTTAGAAATAAATAGAAGAGACCTATAAGGATTTTTAATCTTCATGCCAAAGCAAGTGATGCAGGAATGGGATGAAGTTAAAAATGCTCCAGCACTGAGACGCAGTTAGAGGAGGGTGACATATAAAAGCTGGAAAGAGACCATATGATTTCTGTCCAAAAGAGAGAGAATATCTCCTTTCTGCTTAGATTTTTACTTCAAACTTCAAGTTCTAAAAAGAGGGATACAATTGCTTTCAAAATCAAAAGTGGAGGAGGTATTGGTTTTATGTATGTATGTATGTATAGTAAAGAAGCCAAACCACAGAGAGAAGGGTGAAAGCAGGTTAAGAAGCAGGGCCTGGTGACGCACACCTTTAAGCCCAGCACTCAGGAGGCAGAGACACACAGATCTCCGAGTTCAAGGCCAGCCTGGTCTACAGAGTGAGCTCTAGGACAGCCAGGGCTACACAGAGAAACCCTGTCTCAAAAAACAAACAAAGAAAGAACAAACAAAGAAACAGCTGGGAAGGGGCGACTCCAAACACTTACTAGGGAAGAGAGTAATCCCACTCTGTGCATGGTCTCCTACAGGAGTCTTGACGTTGCTTTACTCTGCCATAGCTAGCACCCACTGTCCCTTGTATCCAGTCACTGACATCCTGAGCTGGCCTATGTGGAGTCAACCAACACCATTATCTTGTGTATCCTGACAACCAGTCCATCGCCACCATTATCTTGCAGCCCGTTTTCAGGGTCTTGGGCTGACTCACCCATTCTTCACTTCTGACCTTTGGTGCCCTGATGGTGAGTCCCTCTGGGAACTAATCTGCCTACACTCATCAGTTCTCAGTCTGTGCAGTCACCACTAACCACTGAAAAAAATGCTTCTCTAGCAGAGCTAAGAGCAGTACAGACCCACTGAGTGTTTTCTAGCTCCACTCACTTTCCTGAAGATTTCATCATTTCATTTTCTTTACAACTGAATAACATTCCATTGTGAAAAAAATCCTACAAACATTTATAGCAGACAAGTTTGCAAGGATGTTAGCATTTGACATACTGGTCAAAAGTTCTGAAGTCAATGGACAAACTATAATAAATCAAGGAAGAGTGTGGATAAGTTCAGCTCTCTAAGCTCTGAGTGAGATCAAGATGCATGAGGTGGCAAGCATACCCTGAGGTAAAAAAAATAAGGAAAACAATGTAATGATACTTGCAAATTAGTCACTCTTTAAATTCTCCTCAGAATGTTTTCATTTTTCTCAAAAAGTAATAATGCAAAGCATTAATTAACAATGAAATGAAAGGACAGGAGCTCATTCTTCTAAGTATGTCTTCAAATTTCTGTCTTCTGAGTGTTTGTGGCCCCTCAGTTCCTGTTGTGGGATATTCAGGAAATCAACTCATGCCTTTAAAAAAGAAGTGCTTGCCACTTTCCAATGAGGACACAGCTAGAAGTGTCCAGCAATGAGCCAGAGAGTAACCTATTTGGAAACTAAATCCACTGGCATCTTGGTTTTGGATTTCCCAGCCTCTAAAACTATAAGGAAAAAATCTGTTGTTTACAAGCTACCTGGTTATGGTATTCCATAGGCAGCCTGATATCTTGGACAGCATGCTACATATGTGCTCCCCAAATATCATGACATGAGATAGCAAAAGTGCATGCACATAGATTCTTTATTATAGTATTCTCAGTATCCTCTAGATACTAGTATAGTATTCTCTAGAATCCTATCTCAAATATATATAGGCAAAACTATGGAACGACACCTGTGCGGGCTGCTTAAAACAGCACTCAGTAACAGCAGAAGACCAGAAACAGCCCACATAGCTGCCAGCAGCTTGAATAAACCACTATGTATTTCCACATGCTGTATAGTTGGAAAACAAAATGAAGAACTATAAAGTGGCAATACAAGATACAGAATAGCAAGTTTATATGTTATCTTCCATCCAAAAATGAAGGGAAATGCAAAAAAATGACTCTGAAATTCCATCTTAAGAATGGCTATGATCAAAAACACAAGTGACAGCTTATGCTGAAGAGGATGTGGAACAAGGGGAACACTCCTCCATTGCTGGTGGGAGTGCAAACATGTACAGCCACTTTGGAAGTCAGTGTGGCAGTTCCTCAGAAAACTGGGAATCGCCCTACCACGAGACCCAGCTATGTTGCTCTTGGGCATATACCCAAAAGATGCTCAATCATACCACAAGGGCACTTGCTCAACTATGTTCATAGCAGCTTTATTTGTAATAAGCAGAACCTGGAAACAACCTAGAAGCTCCTCAACTGAGTAATGGATAAAGAAAATATGGCATATTTGCACAATGGAGTATTATTACTCAGCTGTTAAAAACAAGGACACCAGGAAATTTGAAGGCAAATGGATAGAACTAGAAAATACCCTGAGTGAGGTAACCCAGATGAGAAAGACAAACATGGTATGTACTCACTCACAGGTGGATATTCGCTTTAAAATAAAGGATAACTATGCTACAATCCACAGCCCCAGAGAGGCTAGGTAACAAGTAGGGTTCATTGTGGGGACATCAAGAACTCCCTGGGAAGGGAAAATAGAAGAGATTTTGTATGTACTGAGGGTGAGTAGGGATGGAAACATAAGTGATCAAGTTGGGGTGGGTGGAGGGAGAGAGTACTGAAAGAGGCTACTGGAAGAGGGGGTACATTTCAGGGCCAGGTAAACACCTGGTGCAAGGGAATTTCCCATGAATCTTCAAGGAAGATCCCATCTTAGATTCCTAACAATAGCAGATAAGTAACCTGAACTGTCCATCCTGTGAACAGATTGGTGCCTAGCCCAATTGTCATCAGAGAGGGGTCATCCAGCAACTGATGGAAACAGATGTAGATCCATGGCCAAACATTAGGTGTAGTTCAGGGAACCTCCCAGAAGAGAAGAAAGGATTGTAGGAGCCAGAGAGTTAAGAACACCATAAAAAAACTTGCAGAATCAACTAACCTGGGCTCATAGGGGCTCACAGAGACTGAACCGACAACCAGAGTGCCTAGGTCAGACCCTTGTGGACTCCTAACAGTGGGAACAGGGGCTGTCTCCAACTTTTTTACTGGCTTTTGGGACCCTACTCCTCAAACTGGGTCACCTTGTCCAGTCACAATACACGGGGAGGTGCTTTTTCTTACTTCAAATTGATATGCCATGGTTTAATGATACTTATGGGAGAGCTGTCCTGTCCTAAACAGATACAGAGGAGAAGTGGATGGGGGGGCAGAGGGGAGACAGTGGGGGGGGGGGCTGGGAGGAGAAGAAAAAGGGAAGATTGCAGATGGGATGTAAAATTAATTAATTAATTTGAGGAGGAGGAGGAAGAGGAGGAGGAGGAGGAGGAGGAGAAGGAGAAATAGAAGGAGAAGGAGAAAGAGCAATTGGCCAAAGACGTAACAATTTGAGCATTAAACCAGGCACTTAGGAGGCAGAGGCAGGACAATCTCTGAGTTTGAGGCCAGCATGGTCTACAAAGTGAGTTCCAGAAAAGTTTTGTTACTAGTACCCATGTTCAGGTGTCTCACAACCTCCTGTAACTATAATATCAGGGGATTCAACACCCTCTTCTGGCCTCAAAAACACTCAAATATAGGTACACAAACACGCATACACATAACTAAAACAAATAATTTTTAGATGAGACTCTCGCCCCCTCCACCAAGAACTGGGCCCATAGTCCCCACTGCTTGAGATCTGCACGCTGTATGCCCACAGGTGCCACTTGGACTTTTGCAGTCAGAGACAGCAGCAATGACATCAGCATGGAGAACTGCTGCATCTTGAGATCCTCACCCAGTGTATGCCAGATACATTACCATCAAGTAATTGCTTGGAGGCGAAGCCACCAGAGTGCCTACAGAAAGTCCAGGGATTCCTATTTCACTTCCCCATGGTTCTCCCCTCACAGAGTTCTTCCCTGGAACTCTCTTGCTTATGAAACTGGACATCTTTCAAGTCCAGCACATGGCCTAGCAGGAGTCTGCCTACAGAGTTTCAATCTCCAAAGGTCTGGACAACCACCGCATGACAGCAGTGGGACCCAGGCATCTACGAGAAGATGAAGCACCACAGGAGGAGGAAGGCTGGAGTCGGATTCACATGATGAAGTAGAATGTGGCCTGAGCAATATGGAAATCCCTGGCGAGCTCTGCCAGGACTTTGCAGAGACCGAGAGGCCCAGAGAAAAGTGGCAGTGACAAGCAGCAGCCTGACGAGTAACAGCTGGCCGACCATGTGAATGCTGACCACGGCCTGTACTACAACCACAACCAGTCAGCAGAGCCTCCATCTGAGAGGCCCGGGGAGCAGCACCCGGCCCAGATGAAGCGCTTATATGAGGACAGTACTCCCAAGATCCTGGCCATGGAGGCTGCTGTGCAGCTGAGCTTTGATAAGTACTGGGACAGAAAGCAGCCGAAGTACTGCCCTGTCATTCCCCTGAAGTTCTGAGTCCTGGGCACAGGGACTAGAAATGTCTCCTGAACACAGTTCCCAGCCTTTGCACTTTTGGATGTATTCTCTTCATCTCTCCTGGACATCTTTCAGAGAAAGAGGCCTGTATACCGACAAGGTGGATACAATCTGTCAGCACTTGGACTTCTGTCAGCAGGAGGAATAATACCATGGCCAACACAAGGAAATGTGTTGACACAAAGTGATAACTGTGTCTAATGCACTGCCTCTTCATTTGCTCTCCAATGAGTCCAGTGCACTGAAATTCTTGCCTAGAGATACTGTCCAGTGGTTTGCGTTTTTAATTTCCTTCCTGGATGTCACAAAGCCTCAAGCCACGTGCCACTCCTTTTCTTGTAGAGCACCTCTCACATAACCCTAGCTAGCCTCAAACTCTCAAACCCTCCTGATTCCACCTCCCAAGTGCACAGGTGTGAGCCCCATTCTGGGCTCCAATCCACATATTCTCTCTCTGAAGACGATGCCACCTGTCACTCAGTGAGGTGTCAGCCTGCATGCTCTAGAAAAGACCTGAGGGTAAGTATTTGGGGCTTGGTGGGCCATGTGCTCTGTGTCTTAACTCTGTCTTTATAACATAAAAACAGCCATAGATACTGAGTAACAAATGGATGTGACTGTGTTCCAATAAAACTTTATTTGTCAAAAACAGGCCATGGACTGGATTTGATCTACAACTACTGCTGTAACACGATGAAAACTGCTCACCTGACATTATTGTTATCTTGTTTTCTGTCCAGAACTTGAATGTCAAACAGAATTGATAGCAAAGAACACTAATTCCAAAAAGGAAGAAAGAAAGAAGCCCTATCTCAGTGGGGCTTGGTAGCCCAGGCCTTTAATCCAAGCACAGAGGCAGAGGTAGACAGATCTGTGAGATCAAGGCCAGCCTGGTCTACAGATCAAGTTCCAGGACAGCCAGAGCTATATAGTGAGAGCCTGTCTCAAAACAACAAAAATAAAAAATGAAAAAGAAGGTTGGGGATTTAGCTCAGTGGTAGAGTGCTTGCCTGGCAAGCGCAAGGCCCCGGGTTCGATCCTCAGCTCCAAAATAAAATAAAATAAATAAATAGATACATAGATAGATAGATAGATAGATAGATAGATAGATAGATAGATAGATAAAAAGAAATCTCACACAGCAATGTCTTGTGATGAATTTTAAAAAGTGTCCATTACTCTGCTCAGCTCAAGGCTTCTCCAGGATTAATTCCCCGACACTTCCTTACAATACTTAGATATTTCAGTTTGACATAAATAAAATTTCCACAATCCTCTGTTAATCCTATACATGACTGTGCTGGCATGTTTCATGTCCATAATCTTCATTAATCCTCTACAGCTTGCTCTAGTATTCACAAGAAATGAAATGACTAAAAATCAACTCTTGAACTTTGGCTGCTAATAAACACCAAATCTGTACTCCACGCCAAAATTAGGTTAATAGCAAAGAGAAGAAGGCAAGCTGCCCAGGAACCACCTCATCATCTACGCCAGTCCCCTTTCCCTCCCAGACCCTCCTTCCTGACGGAGCTAGCAGCTTCCCCCTTGGGAACTAACTACCTGTTGGAATGCAGCCTGGTGTATAAGACCTAGAGGAAGTCTTTTCATTCTTGTTTTTTTTTTTTTTTTTTGGTTTTTCGAGACAGGGTTTCTCTGTAGCTTTGGAGCCTGTCCTGGACTAGCTGTGTAGACCAGGCTGGCCTCGAACTCACAGAGATCCGCCTGGCTCTGCCTCCCGAGTGCTGGGATTACAGGCGTGCGCCACCACCACCCAGTGAATATTCTCATTCTTACCCGCTATGTCTCACGAAAGCCGACAGTAGGAGATAGAAGACTGGGAAGTAGCAGCTGCCAGGTCAAAGACTGCATTTAATAGTAACAACTCAACTTGATCTCTAGTTTTTGACTAAGTAAGACACAGTCAATCACAATTCTACTGCACATCTAAGGAAGCAATAAAACTTCAAACCATGCAAACAAAAGTGACTGTTCAGTCTTTATGGAAATCCTGTCATCTCCAACAAAAGAAAGTAATCTACTAAGAAGTATAGTCCCCAGTAAGAGATGCCTCCAAAACACTGAAAATGTTTCTAATAGAAAGGCAAACTAGAGTTGCCAAACTGACCAAGTATATCAGTGTCCTTTCCTGCTGTTGTGAGACTCAAAGGCAAGGAGTTTATTGCAGCTTACAGCTCAAGGGAACAGTCCCTCTCAGCAGGGGAGTCAAGACAATAGAAGCCTGAGGCCACTGGTTACCCCACACCCATGGGGAAGCAGAGTGATGACTATATTCTGGGTTCAGTTCACTTTCCCTTCTTACTGTAGTCTAGCATCCCAGCCTGGGAAAATGGGGCCACCCACAGCGAATGGGTCTTCCCACCTAAATTAAGCTAATGAAGATCATCCCTCACAGGCATGTCCAGAGGCCCATTTACTAGGTGACTCTAGATCCTGTCACACTGACAACTAACACCAACCATCACACCAAACAGTAAACTCCACTGGAAGAGTAGTTCTTAGGGAACTCTAGTTTGGCTGGATTTATCCTGTGGGATTGGTGATGGCTGTGTGCTGCCTTCTCTTCTGCCCACTTCCATTCTGTCTGCACTGGAGACACCTTGTTTCCCCATCGTTACTGTAAACTGGGAATATGAGCAAAGTAAAGGGGAGGAAAAAGAATCTGCACTTTTAATTTTGAGGTGTGATAGCCCTGGACGTGGAGTTATAGATGGTGTCAATCACCGAGTGGGTGCTAGGAATCAAACTGGGGCAGTCCTCTGAAGAGCAGCCAGTCCTCTTAACCACTGAGCATCTCTCCAGTCCCCAAATCTGTATCTTATTTACAGTTTGGAAGTGCAGAAAATTGGAGGTAATCCAGTGAGTGAGTGAACGCTGATTATCTTCTTAGAGCTTTTGTGTTTATTTTTATTTTGTGTGTGTGTGTGTGTGTGTGTGTGTGTGTGTATCTGAGTGCTTATCTTGTGTATTATGTGCATGCAGAAGCCCATGGAGGTGTGAGAGAGTGTCAGATCCCCTGGATCTAGAGTTAGAGGTGTTTGTGAGCAGCCATGTGAGTGCTGGGAATCAAACCTAGGTCCTCTATAAGAGCAGCCAGTGCTTTTAACATTGAGCTAACTCTCCGGGCCCTAAAGTACCTTCTTCAGAGAGAGAATATAGGTCTGTTTTTAATTATATGTGGAATGGACTGAGTAGCCAAGTGGTGCATACATGAACTGTACATACATTTATAAGGTATGGATGTGAGGCAGGCAGCTTGGAAGACTGCCCCCTGTACAATGTCTCCACTTGCATACACAACAGAATAAAGCAAGTGATATGTCACTTTTGATCTCAGTTATGAAAAATGTGACTTATGTCTTGCCTGCAGCCTCTCTGGCTTCTCTCACCTGCTTGCTCTGCTAAAGCAAGCTGCCAAGTCATGAGCTGCCAAATGGAAAAGCCACATACACAGAACTGAAAGAAACCTGTTGATGACCAACAAGTAACTAAAGCCCTTAGTTCCAAAGACTCTGCTGAAGTGAATCCTGTCAATAACATCAGTGAGCCTGAAAGTAAATGGTCCTTCAGATAAGCCTTAATCCTACCCACACCTTCACTGTATCATCGAGACTCTGAGCCATCCATGCTAACCAAACCATTACCAGATTCCCACTCACAGGGACTCAGAGAATGTATGTTCCAACAAGTTTTTGGATTTTCATGTAAGAACATGCAATGTCCCCCACACTGGCTATGGTAGTTTGAATGTAAGTGTTTCCCATAACCTCACTGAGAATGGCGTTACTATGAGATTTGGCCTTGTTGGAGTGGGTATGGCCTTGCTGGAGAAAGTGAGTCACTGTGGGGGCGGACGTTGAGGTTTCCTATGCTCAGGAGACTGCCCAGCATCTCAGTTGACTTCCTATGCCTGAAAGATGTAGGACTCTCAGCTCCTGCTCCAGCATCATGTCTGTCTGCATGCCGCCATATTCACAGCAATAGGAACCCTAAGACACTAGCCCTAGGGGCGGCACTGTTTTGACAGGTCTTGGTATCTTTAGAGCATAAGGCCCAGCTGGCAGATACAAGACTGTAGATGCAGGGCTTGAGAATTTCAGGCCAGCTCCACCTCTGCTTAAGATCTCTTGCTTCCTGACTGCCACAGCACAGCAATGTCAGCAGCTACCTCACAGCTCTGTGGCCACACCTTCCCTGCGAAGAAGGTTCTCTCTCTCTCTGTCTCTCTCTCAAAAGGGGATCTGCCTAGAATCAAGAATGCCTTGATCTCCCTTGAGAAACCATTCTCCCCACTAGTCTCCGTCACTAAGCAGTTCAGACAAGGCCAACATTCCCCCACACACTCTCTCACTTTATTGCAAGCCGAGCATATGAGACTGAAAGTTCGGGCTCCTGTTGGAATTCTTAGAAGAAATGAGCTTTCTGACAGACTTGAGTTGCTAGGATGCAACACCGGAACTACCAAAGGCACAAAATAGAGAAGGTCTTTCTTAAAATGAAGCCAATTACAGGGAAAAGGAGACAAAAAGAGGAAGTAATGAAGTCCTGTTGCTATTATTTGATCCACTGAAGCAATAATGCCTCAACTCAGCCTATCTCCCGACTTTACATAAACCAATCAATTTCTGCTGTTTCTAGTTTCTCGCCTTAGATTAATGTGTGTTGAGTGTATGGGGTGGTTTTAAGGCCTAGGAGGGCCATGAGAACAGAGAACAAATTTGTTTTATTTAACGCTACATCCCTCATTGCTTAGCCTCATACCTGGAAAACATGATACTCAGAAACAGCCACTGAATGAATGAAGAATATTATCTTAACAAAAATACTAATGGGTACAACTTAACAAAAATGCAATGTCTTATAATCACAGTATAAAACCCTTTATAAATTAAAAGGCTCACCGGGCAGTGGTGGCACACACCTTTAATCCCAGCACTCGGGAGACAGAGGCAAGCAGATATCTGTGAGTTCGAGGCCAGCCTGGGCTGCAGAGCGAGTTCCAGGAAAGGCTCTAAAGCTATACAGAGAAACCTTGTCTCAAAAAATCAAAACCAAAACAAACAAAAAAAATTGAAGGGGTCTATAATTCTATTTAATTTATTAACTTTTCCTCTCAGGATAACTTGCATTTAACAAGCCATTTAAAAGATTCCATATGTAATCTTATATGTACTTTTTCTAGTCACTGAGATAAGCCTTTCTTCTTTCCAAATTAAAGCTACCTAGAAGCACACCTATGCTCTCAGGAGAGTTTTATAAATAACACTAGAACTTTCTGATAATGCTATACTGCCTAGACCTCATGCACACATGAATAAATAGTTCTGTCCCAAATTAGTCGGTTAAAACTCTCAATGCATTCTTTGTCCTGGAGACAATGCCATATTTTGGTTCCAAGTTAAATAACAGAAATGCATTTTTATGCCATCATTTTGATACAACTGTCAGTTTGCAGGAAGTTCAGAAGACAAAGGGGAATGTCCATCCCGCCCACGGATGGGATTGGATCTTAGCTCAGAAGAGTGCTGGCCTAGCAGTTTGTGAGGCCCTGGGCCAATCACCAACACTGGAAAACAAAAACAAAAACAACAGACCATAGGGATGCAATCAGCAAAGTCCACCTTGTGAAAAACTCTGGGGCAGATTATCTGACTTCCTAAGCAAAATACGAAGTACGGTAAGAAGAAATGGGGGGGCGGGGGAACGACAGACTAACACCAACTTAAAGGCTGCGCCAAACCCACTGTAATCACTTGAACCCTGACTCAAACAAACTTTAAAACTGTAACATGTAGGAGACACCTGAAGATTTGAGCACCTTGAGGACAGTTTCTAAAATTAAAGAAATATTATTGTTGTTGTTGTACGATAATAGTATTATGGTTATAATAAAAGAAATGTCTTTTTTTAAAGCTCTATATATTGAACATTTATAGATGAAGTATGATGTCAGAATTTGCCTGGAATTCGCTGCAGAGGTTGGAAAGCAGATGTGTCTGTGGATGGGGCAGCATGGCCTGTCATTGCTGGGGAATAAGGAGATTCTGTATACTACTCTGAGCTTTAAAGAAAAGACATTTTTTTCCACAAAAGAATTTAAAAAAAAAATCTAGAGCAAATAATCTAATTATTGAGTCTGATGAACATATTACCCACGTTTTAAAATCTTGATCCTTGAGCTAACAAAGTCCTTTAATAGGTTAAACTCCTACTATATGCTTCTAAAACTCTTACAGGAATTAAAGCCACATGACTATGAATCCAGAAGCTAGAGGCAACTGATGCAGATAGAGGCAGAGGAGGAGAAGGGAGAGTTCCTCTTTCTTAGGTCAAGGATTTTCATGGGTCAATAGTCCCGGCGCTGCTGCTGCTCCTGCTTCTCCTCCTCCTCCTCCTCCTCCTCCTCCCCTTCCCCCCCCTCCTCCTCCCTTTCTTCCTCTGCGTTTTGACAGATTTGACGGACACTTATTCCATGCAAGGCACTGAGCAGTGGTGGCCTTGATGGAATAAATAAAACAGGGCCAGAGCACCCAGTCTTCAGCCGCTTAGAACTCACCCACCGACGTTCTCGGACCTATAACTAGCCCCTTCCTTCTCCCGTTGACATACCCCATTTTGCAAGTTAACTACAAAATATTCCACCTCAAATTGACATACTAGCCCCCTAATATGCAGTTGATGTATATTAAATACTCCCAGATAAAGGAATGGGAGGACCCAGGAGCAGAAGGTCACTCTGCCTGTCCTACTAACTTGCTCTCAGCAGGTTATAACAGAAAGTTTCTGACCTTTCACTGAAACAGGTCAAGACCCTTCATGAGAAGTGTCTTCACAAAAGGGGTGTGTGACAGCCCTATCTGAAAGCAGAGTGACATGGAGGAGGATCTGTACAAAGCAAACCTCCTCATTCCCCAGTCCATGATCATTTGATTAGACTGTTGACCCTATCTCTTTTCTCCACAGCTGTCTGCCCTTCATCAAACCCATAATGCCATGTGAAACTTCCATTGAATAGTGTGAATGCCCCCAGGAGGCAGAGGCAGGCAGATCTATAGGAGTTCCAGGTCGGCTACACAGAGAAACTCTATCTCAAAGAACAAAACAACAACAAATGTGAAATGTGAATGCTTGTTAATCCATGCTTTGTCACAGAGGCTCAGTCAGAAGCCTGACTATGGAAGAAAAAAGGAATCTCTCCCTTATACTTCCTAAAAACCCAGATCAGTTTCCTAAGTCCTCCCCATTTTGACTTGCCTTACCCAATTTTTAAAAAGGTTAAGTGACTAAAAACTTTGAATTTAACCCTGTCAGTAAATAGCAGGTTGGGCCTGCCTTGGATGAGCTTCCAGTGTGAATCTGACTTTTTTGTCTGATTTCTTCCGCTCTCCTTCCTTAACTGCACCCACATTCCCTGAAAGCTTCAAGTGTTGCTAGCCCAAAGTAACCAGGACCCACATACACTCAGGTTCTTTCAGGAAAGGTCTTCGTCATGCCTACAGTTAAGGGACTTTCAACTGTGCCTGGACAGCTGTAAACACCCAGCCAATGTGACCGACAAAGACGGCCCTCTGTTCTGTCTGGGGAGAAGCAGCTTCAGTCGACTCTGGACCACGATCATACCTGCATTGACGATCATACCTGCATGGCCCTTCTCTTCGTCAGTGTCACCTGGAAGTTCCTCCACTCCCAGCGCTGCCCCACCACGTGTGCAAAGACAACATGGCCGTTCCCACAGGCCCCCGCGATCTGAGTGCCGTCAATGGACCACGCGATATTAAATATGCTGCCAGTGTTGGGTTTTTCTAAAGCATATGACCACTAGATGAAAAAAGGAAGAGAGAGAAAAACTGATTTTATTACCAAAACCAAACCAAACAGAACTTTTAAATTGGGCACACATTACATATTAAGATACTAAGGTGACTTTAAAGAATGTATTTGAGGAGCATTGATAGTTTTATTTCTTGGAATTTAAATATTTTGCAGCAAAGCTAATGGTAAGATAAATGTCTCTTTGGAACACACTAATTCCATTAAGGAAGGTATTGATGACTTAAAGTAGTGGTTCTCAACCTGTGGGCTGCAGCCCCTTGGGGTCGAACATGTCTTTCACAGGGGTCACATATCAGATATTTACATTACAACTCATAACAGAAGCAAAATTACAGTTAAGAAGTAGCAATGAAAATAAGTTTATGGTTGGGGTCACCACAACGTGAGGAGCTGTATTAAAGGGTCTCAACATCAGGAAGGTTGAGGACCCCTGCCTTAAAGGAATTGCTGCATTAAAATCCACAGACACAAAACATGTAAAGTTGATTTAAGATGCGATGCATGCTAAAACTTGTTTATGCTTCAAATTTTCAGTGCCTTATCTTAGGGAACTGATCATGGTCATCTTTGGGGCCAAAGGGAAAAATGTATTTTTATCTGAAATTATTTAAAGTGCTTTTCTCTTGGAGGGGCGGGGCGGCTGAGACAGGGTTTCTCTGTGTAGCTTTGGAGCCTGTCCTGGAACTCTCTCTGTAGACCAGGCTGGTCTCGAACTCACAGAAATCCACCTGCCTCTGCCTCCCAAATGCTGAGATTAAAGGGGTGAACTACCACTGCCTGGCAAAGGTGCTTTTCTTGATACAATTATAGTACATATAATGAAAGATACAGATAGAGTTTTTCAAGTATACACTAGAAACACAATAAAACAGTATATTAAATAGCTCAAGAACTGCCAAAAAAACCAAAAAACAAAAAAAACAAACCACTTTAATTCAAATTATTGCTTTTAAGTAATAATGTAGAAACTATTCTATAGGAAAGAAAAACCTTCAAGGTTTTCTATAATCTATTTTAAAAGTTCTGATTATAGTATTTCAAGAATGTCACTACAAAAACATTGTAAAACATCTGCTATGCATTCTAAATCATGAAAGTAATAGGTGCACCAGCCTATTTTTTCCTGTTGTTTTTTTCATAGTGTGGTACCATAATTCCTCCCAGGACTTCAGGGAACTGCATAGATATCAGTTCAGTAGTCAAGAATCAGGGACAGAAGAGTATGCAGAAAACAGTCATTTGTGGCAGACTATATCAGATGCATTTCCTTTTTACTTCTTGAAATGTAATACAATTTTTTCTAGAATGATTAATTTATTTGACTGAACTTCCATATTCTCTTCACATTCTTCGAACCTTAAAATCAAATGAAGTCTCGCATTCTGCTGCCATGCTTTTACTAGGGTTTTCTGCCTGGACTCATGTTATTACTTTCCAGAAATATTCATTACTTGGGGTTGAAGATGAAGCTCAACGGCAGGACACTTGCTCAGCACAAGTGTGGTCCTGCATCCAGTCCCCAGTACCAAAACCACAGAAGGAGTATAAGCAACAGTGCAACACTACTAACAACTGTGAGGAAAAGAGAACACACACACCACACAGAGAGAGACAGAGACAGAAAGACAGAGAGAGATTCAGTAAGTCATACTGCCGTAAAATAGGCCTTTCTAAGAAAGGGGCTGTAGAGATGGCTTGGTGGTTATGAGCATGCACTGCTCTCCCAGAGGGTCTCAATGGTTCCTAGCACCCATATCTGGTGGCTCATAACACCTGCAACTCCACCTCCAGGGATCTGACCCTTCTTCTGACATCTGAGGGTACTGTATTCATAAGCACAAAGCAACACATACACACAAATCATAATAATGGAGGCTGGAGAAAGAGATGGTTCAGTGGTCAAGAGCACATGCTGCTCTTCCAGAGGATTGGGATTTGGTTCCCAACATCCACATGGCAGCTCACAACCATCAGTAACTCCAGTTCCAGGTAATTCAGCATGTGTTCTGGCCTCCACAAGCACCAAGCACGCATAGCCATAACATGCAAGCAAAACAATCATACACATAAAACAAATGAGTCTTTTTAAAAATAGTACTCCTGGGGCTGGGGAGATGGCCCAGTGGTTAAGAGCACATGCTGCTCTTCCAGAGGACCTGAGTTCAGCTACCAGAACCCACATCAGGCAGCTCACAACTAACTGTAACTCCAGCTCCTGAAGATCTCACATCCTCTTCTGAATTCCCCGTGCACCTGAATACATGCAGCACACATTCACACACATACATAAAAACAATTTTAAAAATATAGTATTTTGAAACTTTCCCAATAAAAGTTCATACATAAAAAGTTATGAAGTGACTTTTTTACCATCCATACTCTTTTACAACTTCCCCACCATAAACTGTGCTTAAGGAAAAAGTCTAATAATAAGTTATCAAGGAAAAGATAATGAATACGCACCACACTTGAAGAGATCTTTTAAAAAAAAAAAATGAGTGAAAACTGGAAACTTCACAGATTAAATACAATCATCTTTCTGCAAGAGGGTGTGGTGGTACACCTTTAATCCCAGCACTCAGAGGCAGAGACAGACAGATCCCTGAGTTCTGGGCCAGCCTGGTCTAAATAGTAAGACCCTGTCTCAAAACAAAACAAAGCAATCATCTTCTAGTAGTAAGAAGAAATGAATTTATTTTTGTTTGATAAATAAGAAATTAGGAAATACTTCAGGAATACTACATTATATAAAAGTAGTCAATACAAAATGACTAGATTTACTAATATGTACAGTATTTAGTGTTTTGGATCAAACTTAGGTACACATCTACTCTCAAGTATATCTAGAACAAAGATCTTACTTTAAATTGTATTTTTTTTAGTATTTTAGTGTGTGTGTATGTGTGTGTATTTGCGTGTGTGTGTGTGTGTGTGTGTGTGTGTGTGTGTGTGTGTGTGTGTATGTGTGTGTGTGTGTACCAAGTATGTGCATGAAGGTCAGAAGACACCTTGCAGGAATCAGCTCTCTTCTACCACCATGTAGATCCCAGACATAAAACTCAGGTCCTTGGGCCTGGTAGGACAAACCAGCCCAAGATTGTTTTTAAGTTATCCAATCACAGAGGAGACTGACTTAAGTCAACTTAGTCCCATAAAAAATACATAGGGCCAGCAAGATGGCTTAGCAGGTAAAGGCATTGCAACCATGCCTGACTACCCACCTGAGTGCAGTCTCCAGGCCCCACATGACGAAAAGAGGAACCCAATTCCAAAAGGTTGTCCTCTGATCCCCACACAACCCCCAGTAATTTACACATAGCAACTAATAAATAAATGTGAAAATATAATAAAATGCACAAATATATCCTAAAAAATTACCGTGACTCTGTTTTTTCTCTCTTCTCTAATAACAATGATCAGTGTGTCAATCCTCCACTGGGGAAGGGAGGTTGGTTTTTTGCTTTGCTTATTTCTTTCTTTGTATGTGCGTCAGTGTGGTGTGCATGTTTGCGTGTTTGAATGTGTGTGGGCCATGTGTGTGAGTGTCAGCACAGTTGCAAATATGTGCATGTGCTTATAGAGCTGGAAGCTAGCAGGTGTCTTCCTGGACTGCTTCCTACCTTATTCATTAAAGCAAGATCCCCCAACTCAACCCAGAGCTTGCCTACAGAGACTAATCTGGCCAGCTAGCTTGCTCTGGGGACACTCTGTTTCCACCTTCCAAGTGCTGGAATTCCAGCAGGCCGCCGCATCCACCTGACATTGACTTAGGTTCTGGGAATCCAAACCCTAGTCCTCAGACCTGCACAGTGACAAGCACTTTATCCACTGAACCATCTCCTTGTCTCAAGAGGTTGATTTTTTGAGACAGATCTTGTACAACATAGACTAAGCTGCTCTTGAATCTCAATTCTGTCAATTTTCCTGGTTGTACTTGTGATTATATACACCTGATGGCACTTTTTTATTTGTTTGAAGACAAGGTCTTACAATTTAAGCCAGCTGGCCTGCAACCTGCAGCAATCTTTGTCAGAGCTGCACCCTCATCCTCTAAATACTCTCTGAAGAGCAAAGGACCGGGACCAGGCATGAGTATTACTGAACGAATGCATACAGAGATGAACAAGCTTATGGATGCAGGCTTATAAAATCATCTTTTTAAATTCCAAAGAATAGCAAAACCCAGATGTTTAGATATTTTCAGATTAGCCTTCTCTGACAGCACACACCTATACATTTTAGCACTCAGAAGGTTAAGGCAGGAGGATCTCTCACTCAAAGCTGGCCTGGGCTATATAGCAAGACTCGGGTCTAAAATAAAGACAGAAAACTAATTAGCCATTTCAAAAACCAAAATGACTGACTGCATCGATTTCACTAGTGAGCTGATCAAAATGCTTCAAGCGAAACTCCTGGAAAATGAAAACAATACAACTGTGTATACAGCAATCCACTAAAATGGAACATTTCTACAATGCCCATTATAGGATGTGTTGATTTTATTTATTTATTTAAAGATTTTTGTTTAAAAATTTTTATTGTATGTGTATGGGTGTTTTCCCTGCAAATATGCAGATGTTTTCATCTGTGCACCATGCCCATGCTTGGTGCCTGCAAAGCCAGAAGAAAGCATCAGATCCCTAAAGATGGTTGTAAGCCACCTTGTGAGAGCTGGGAATCAAATATGGGTCCTCTGGAAGAACAGCCAGTGCCTTTAACCATTGATCCATCTCCCCAGGCCCTCAGTGCTGATTTTAAAAATAATGAAAGTAAATTCTGCAATATAAATCTAATTTAGAATAATTTTTTGAGTCTCTTATTCCTGGACAGCAGAAAAGAATTCTTTTGCTTTGTGGTTTATATTTTATGGTTTCTAACAAAGTTGCTTTTATACCAAATATGAAAATTTAACTATAAACTTCTCTTTGTCTTTAATTATAAAGTCAGAAATTCACTTACATAAATAGGACATCTCAGAGGATTAAACTAAAACCTTGTGGTAAATCTGAAATGGTCTGAGATAAAACCGCCTGCCTCTGCTGCCTCCTTCACTACAAACACTTTTCCCTGACCAACAGCTCATGCGGCTACTTAGCTGGAGTCCAGCCAGTTATGATCACACCACCTTCTCCAGCATGCCAGAACACATATGATTAGACCAGGCTTATAATCCTAACCTAGACAAAGCTACCAATTTCTCCCCTGGGGACACGCAAAGTCGGTACGTGGATTTTTTGATGTAGTCTACACTCTTCAATGTAGGGGTTATACATTTAAGTCACTGTCCAGGATGTAAATTGGGGGGGGGGGGGAGGTGGGAAACAAGTCAGTTCACTGGGAAAGAAAAAAAATGGCTCTGGATACACACACAGAGGTAAAGACAAAAGACACAAGGATGCTTTCAATTTTCTTAGCTTGGTTCCTAAGGCCTACCTACAATTTTCCCTGAGCCTCTAAAAGATGTCCCTGTATCTTTATAACCAATTCTTCTCTTTAATACTTGCATACAGCCACAATAAAATGTAGAAATCTAAAGGCATGGACATTGCTCCAGCACAGCTTGAGATTTTGCCATGTTTGGTGTGCCCTGTGCAGGTTTGTTTCTTGTATTAAAGAGCAATAAAACAAAGCCAGGCAGTGGTGGCACGCGCCTTTAATCCCAACACTCGAGAGGCAGAGTCAGGCGGATCTCTGTGAGTTCAAGGCCAGCCTGGTCTACAGAGCAAGTTCCAGAACAGGCTCCAAAGCTACACAGAGAAATTCTGTCTTGGAAAACCAGAGAGAGAGAGAGAGAGAGAGAGAGAGAGAGAGAGAGATGAAACAATTAGTACTCATAAGAAGAAGTAAGTGACAGTCGGGTGACCAGGGGAAAGATGGCACAGGACTAGAGAGTTAACCGAGGAGAGATGATCATTTAGCCCTGATCGCTGACTTTGTACATGGGGATATAAAGGCCCAGAAGCCTTCAACTTTGTACCTTTGCCACTGGAGTTTTGACCCCAGAACTCTAGAAATGTGCCAACACTACTCCCATATTAAGCAAAATTTTAAAAAGTAATTTAAATTTCAAAATAAAATAGGCAACCATACTGAACAGCACTATATATATATATATATTGCAGTAGCCGAGAATGCCTCTATAAAAGGTGAAGCTACTGGGGCTAAGGAGCTGGCTCAGAGGTTAAAAGCACTTCTTCCAGAGGACCCAAGTCTGATTAGAAGCACCCACTTGATAACTCACAACCCTCTATAAATCCAATTCCAGAGGACCCAATGTGCTCATATAGTCTCCAAGGGCACCATGTATGTGTGTAGAGAACAGATATACATGTAGGCTAAACCCCCATACACAAAAAATAAATAATTTTTAAATGTTATCGTATGGAAGGATGATATATCCCATTGAAGAAAAGATGAGACTTACTTTCTTGTGTTCTCTGAAACTGCTTATTGAAGTTATTTTCCAATAAAGAAATATTTATTTAAATGTGAAACAGTGACTTAACTGTATCCTCTCTGCACTTTCCTTGTACACATACACCACACTAAAAGGATCCTCAAAAGTAATGTTTGCCTTTGTTCAAAAATTTCAACTCATAAAATTACATACACATAAATTTGTGTTAAGACAAAGAGCAGAAGTTCCTACACTCTTTATGGAAGACTGGTGTTTATGAATAGTCTCATATATCACCTCTAACATGCTACGAATTATAATTTGTATGCAGCATTGACAGTAAAAAGTTACATAAGACAGGAAGACAAGTTCCTCCAGGTAGCAAATTATTAAATTTATTTTAATTGAGTGGATGAGAGAATGAACAGAAAATCTGAATGTTCACAGAGAAAACGAGAATCACCAAAACGTTGTCTTCTGCATAACCAATAGCGCCCCCTACTGATACACAGAAGCTACATTGCAGTTAATTAAAAAGCCAAAAGTACCTTGCACCTTCAGATCTTTCTCCTTGAATCCTGTTGTTTAATAACTAGTGTAATTCATTAACATATTCTGAATATTTACTTAAAATACCTGTTAATTTGAATCACAGTTGTAGACATCAAAGATAAAAATTAAGTTTATTATAGAATCTAGAAAAAAAATAACATGGCACCATGAGTCTAAATTGTATTCCTCAAGCAATTCACTCAGACCATGATTTACTTTACCGATCATCCAGTAATGTTCATCTTCCTTACATATTAATTTTTGTATCTCCTGATCATTCCACTTCAACTAATGCTGTCTCAGACTGGAGAAATAGCTCAGTGGTTAAGGACACTTGCTGCGACTCCAGTTCAGTTCAACACCCACACTGGGTGGCTCCGAACTGCCTATGACTGTCCTGCTCCAGCGGGTCCAATCCCTCTTCTGGCCTCTGCAGGCACCCATACATACACAGATACACACATACACATAAATAAATAAAAATAGTTAAAACTTTCCCAACTTAGTTTTTAATTCTATTATATTCATGTGTGTGTGTGTGTGTGTGTGTGTGTCTGTGTGTGTGTGTATGTCTGTGTGTCTGTGTGTCTGTGTGTATGTCTGTGTGTGTGTGTGTGTGTGTGTGTGTGTGTGTGTGTGTGTGTGTGTGTGTAGGTGAGAAGACAATTTAGTGGGTTCACTCCTTCTGCCTTGTGGGTCTGAGGGATTAGAGTGTGGTCGCCAGGATGGGCAGCAAAGACCACTGCCCACTAAGCCATCTCAGTGTACATTTACATTTGAATGCATAACAGCCGTGTCAAAATGTCGAGTTAAGTTATACTTGTAAGAAGTTATACTGATTAATGTTTCCATCCCTGTGCTACAAGGAAGTCCATTTTCACATTTTCTGGTAAGTGAAAATGTATTTTAGATGCATGACACTTGTTCCTAAAGAGACAGTACTTTGGAGTTCTGGGAGTGTTTATATTCCTTTAAGACCTTGCGTATATTTTAACTATATAGTTTCAATTAGGTTCTTTTAAAATAGTTTCTTTGGTTGGGTGTAGTGATGCATGCCTTTAATCCTAGCACTGGGGGGTCAGAGGTAGGCAGATGTCTCTGAGTTTGAGGCCTGGTCTTGTCTGGTCAGTAAGAGCTACACAATGAGACCCTGCTGATGTATCCATACTTCTTTAGTTACCTTGAGCACAGAGTCTTTGTCTAACGGGTTCAACGTTGGATATCTTGGGAATGGGTTTTTTTCGGTTTTGGTTTGGTTTGGTTTGGTTTGGTGTTTTTCAAGACAGGGTTTCTCTGTGTAGCTTTGCTCCTTTCCTGGAACTCACTCTGTAGACCAGGCTGTCCTTGAACTCACAGAGATCTGCCTGGCTCTGCCTCCCAAGTGCTGGGATTAAAGGCATGCGCCACCACCGCCCGGCTGGAAATGTTTTTGGTCAACTTCTTTTTTTCTCTTATGAATGGGCCACTGTGTTCTGCTTTTCAGTATGCCTTATATCTTTTTTTTTAAACTAGGTATCTGAAATATCACCATTTGGGTGACTCTGGAAACCAGACTCCTCTCTCAGTCTGTGGAGTTGCCTGACGGTTATAGAAGTCACCTGCTCATTTAGTGACCTTTGTAGACTCTTTTCCCAGAGACTATTCCTCTCCTATGTAGTAACTGAAGTCTTCATTCTGTTACTCAATAGTCACCCAACAACTGACACAGCCAAACATCAAGAGAAAACAGCAATTCACCAACCCTTGGCCAGTCGGCTATGCCTCAGGCACTCCTGGAGCACCAAGCCATGCCACCACAGTTCCAATTTGGTCCTCTCCTTCTGTTCGTATACCCATGAGCTACCAATGACAGATGCTGAATGTGTTCCCCTGTCTTCCCATGTGTGCCTGACCTTGGTCTTGTATGTTATACAATACATTCCTCAGTGAAGGTGAGAGCTTATGAAAGCCTTATTCTCTCCTCCTTCCTAAGTTAGGGGGCGGGTTCTGTGTACTACCAGCTTCATCTGCCACGCCCCACCTTAGTTGGCTACGGGTAATCATTTGAGGAAGGGAAGAAGGAAGGAGGGAAAAGGAAGGCAGGCAAGCAGGCAGGCAGTAAGGCAGGCTGGCTTTTCATGTATCTTTCTTAATAATTAAGCACAGTCTTTCTTTCCCACTCTTAAAGAGTTGAGGGCAAAGCATTTTAGGAAAATAGAATAAGTGCCTATCAGTTTCCTACTCACAGACACTTATTCCACATTTTGCTAGAATAATCCTATGATAAAATGTGCGATACGTTACACACACATCATTGTCTACATTATATACTTATACAATCTCGTCAAAGTACATTCCTATAGGTATAATTACTCGGCTGAGGACTACGTAAACGATCCTTCAGAGGCAGGAGCTGTACCTCAGCTGGCAGAGTGCTTATCCAGCACTGAGAAGGTCCCAGCATCACAAAAGCTAGGCCCCAACCTGTCCCAGCAGTCAGGAGGAGAGGCAAGGTCAGGAGTTCAACATCACCCTCAGTCACGTAGCAAGTTTGAGAACAGCCTGGGCCATATGACACCCTGTCTCAAAAAAATTAATTAATTAAACTACCTTTCATAAAGGGGAGTTTACTCCTTGAGGACCAGACTGATGGGAAAGAAAATGAAGAAAAAACATCACTCTGACCAAGAGCCAGGATAGTGGAGGGCCATCCATACCCCTGTATGTAACGCCAATAAACTCACTGGTTTACTAAGACAAACCTAAGTGCCACCTACCCTCCTTCTGATGGGAAATTAGATTACAAAGAAGCCCACTGGGAAAAGAGAGTCTCGACACTAATGTGTTAAGACCACGGAGCACTACCAATAACCCATACATGAAAATGACTAGAACCAAAGCCTAAAACTAAGAAATAAGTTTCTGAAGTAAGATTTCACTTCAGCATAACCCATGGTTCTGGACTCACAGGCCCCAGTTGGGAGCATACTATGACTGTTTTGCTAAATAGACATCGAACTGTCTGCTAAATGTGAATCTCTAGACTCGTCGACTTATCTGGTGCAGCCCTGAGACCTCATGAGAGAAGTTTCTTCTGGCAATAGATGGCAGCTCATTCAGAAACTCACCACTGGTTAAAGTGCAGAGAATAAATGTCTATGGAGTGTTCAGCCACAAACTGGACATCTATATCACACCCTCTCCCCCAAAAGCTCATTGTGGAAGAACTATAAGAACCCCAACAGGAAGACTGGAGTGAAACAGTAGCTTCTGGACAATCCAGAACAACGCAGTCAGGAGCACAAAGCAGCTGCACAAGCTCAAGCCAATCAACACACAGCACACAGGGAGGCGGGCTCAGCTGCACAAGCTCAAGCCAATCAACACACAGCACACAGGGAGGCGGGCTCAGCTGCACAAGCTCAAGCCAATCAACACACAGCACACAGGGAGGCGGGCTCAGGAACTCCCACCTCTAGCCAAGGAGCTATTTACACCGACGCTTCTAGGAGGGGGAGAGTCAGTTTTCCTAACAGCTGGGCCCCTGGGAGTTGACCATGCTCCAAAGGGCAGACCAAAACCCCTGAGTATGGACAGCACAAATTGGACTCGGTAGGCTACTTAAAAGTTTTTCTTAAAGGGACTAGAGAGATGGCTCAGCAGTTAAGAGCACTGGCTGCCCTTCCAGAGGACACAGTTCCCAGCACCTACATGGCAATTCACAGCTGTCTATAAATCCAGTTCCAGGAGCTCTGACACCCTCACACAGATACACATGCAGGGATAACGACAATGCACATAAAATAAAAATAAATATTTTTTTTAATTTCTTAAAAGAGAACACACAAAGTTGGGAGGAGGTGAGAAGATGGGAGGGTGGATCTGCAAGGAGTTTAGGGGTGAATCAAAATATATTGTATGCATCAATTAAATTCCCAAAGAATTAAAAAAAATTAAAGTAAAAAAAAATAACATTTAAAATACAGAACTCAATAAGGTACCTTTTAGCAATATCTAAGTAAAGCTATGCATGCTAAAATTTAGGTAACTTGATTACTGTAATGTTCAAACACAGTATCTAATAACACAAAATGAGAATAATTTATGTAATATTA